>NW_009936730.1:8236-23027 GCF_000696875.1 Nestor notabilis
CAGGAATGCAGGAAAATAAACATCCTAATAAGGAATTCAGGTCCATGCATCTTCTGAGCATGAGCTGGCTCATGAGCTTCAGAGCATCTTAACACATCAGCGGAGTAGGAGATGCAGGAGTGAAGTGTCAGTCCCGCAGCAAGGTGGGGACCACACATCAGCATCACTCCTACCTCTGTCCTAGTATCAGGGTGGACAAAGAGCTCCAGTAGCAGCAAATCTACTGGGAAGCAGGGAGCAGCCACCTGTTTGTGTTCAGCTTGTTGGTATCTTTGGAATCCTTTTTTTGTGGGTGGGGTGGTGATTTTTTGGTCAATTAGATGGAATCTATCACAGAGTTCGAGTGACAGGAATGACCGGAACACAGGCTGGCGATGCAGTGGCAGAAGCTCTCTTCCCTTAGGAAGTCAGCTGAAACCCCCCAATGACTGGAGAAAAGACCCTACAGCCCGTTACTTGACCATTTACATTTCAAGGTCCCTGCCTCCAATGAGAGAGGGGATGTCTGCATCCTTCCTTCCTCATCATTAAAGCTTATGAACTGGAGACTCATGTTTAAGGTGCCCGTTTCTATCGATCTGTAATGCCACCTTAGAAGCTATAATCAGCTCAGGTTTGGTCATGGGTGCTGCTCTCAGCTGTAGGAATCGAGGTAACTGCCTTTTTCCTATTTATATTTTAACTGCATTATGTGGGAATCATATAGCATCTTCATTCAGAATTAGTCATTTACTTTATGTAGAAATCTTCAGCATGTAGTAATCTCAGCCATATTCAGCCAAGCAGGTAAGCACATATTGGAGTCTACAATTAAAATCCTTAATTAAATCCTTAAATTAAGCACATACTTAAATGCTTTGCTAAAGAGGGATATAATCTCCAACATGCTTAAGATAAAGTGTGTGTTTAAGTGTTTTACTGAACCAGTGCTTTTGCTTCAATACAGGGTATATTTGTGAAGCAAAAGCTGCTATAGGTGTAACCCCACGAACAACCCAGCAGTTTGATGGGGAAGCCTGTGTGTATTTACCACCATAAACCACACATCACCCGTTCCAACAGTGCTTACCTGGAGCTGGATGAGTGTAAACCCCATTCGGATGTGGGGCTGCCAGGCCAGTGGACCACAATTAGCTGTGCTGGGACCATGGCAGCGTTCACAGCTCATCTGTGGCTTGGAGGAAGGACAGTCCCAGATTGGGTGTTTGTTGGGTTTTGTGAGCCTTGGTGGGCTTAAAGCCGAGATTTGGGGCTTATATCCAAGCTTTGGGGCAGGTTTGGTCTCCATGTTGACTTTGAGAGATGGAAGGACCTCCTCCACTCCACCAAGCACTGGAGCCAGCACACTGTGATGGACAAGCATGTTTGATGGGGCAGGAGAAGAGACGGGCTCTGAAGATGGTGCTGGGGCTGGGTCCTGGGCCTGAGGGAAGGGTTTCTGGATGGGATGAGCTGAAGGGTTTAACTGCTGCATCTGCAAAGGCTCGAGAGGTGAAGGTGGTGGTTGATTCTGGTATGAAATGGCAGCGATGTCAGCTGCCTGCTGGTGAAGCTGAGCTTTGATAAGCTCAGGGTGGACTGTCTGGTTGGTAACAGGGGCCAGGATGGGACCTGACGCCCTGAGTGCACCCGAACCTCCTCCTCCCCACCAGAAGATTTGCCAATAGCCCCCCAAGTGCCAGTAGCCAGTTCCCACCTGGGGTGGTGTAAAGGCACCTGTGGATGACATTTGGCATCGCCTGCAGTTGGGATATGGATTTGTGGAGACCAGCGGGGATGCAGCATGCGATGCAAAGCGGTGTTTGCACCGTGTGCTGCTGCTCAGAGCGCTGCAGAGCCCGCGGGCACTCACAGCACCGCAACAGACCTCCTCATTTATGGTTCCCAGAAAGCATCCTCATTCCCGGCCTGAAACACATCGAAAAGGAGCACTTAAAACACCCGACACAAAGCAAACGCCAGGTTTTTTATCGACTCTCTTGCACGAAGAGAGGAAAACACATCCACAAGGAAACTCATCACCCGACACCCTCTAGAGGCCTCCCTCCTGCAAACGCTTCTGCATGAGCTGGTGTCGGGAGAATATTCCCACCTTGTGCTATCTCGTCCCAGGTAATGAGCCCGGCAGGGCTGGTGGCCGGGCTGGGCTGCTTCACTACTGGGGCAGGAGCCAGCCCATAGGCACAGGCTTGGGAAGAGGAAGTTCCGAGTCCTTGAGCTGTGACATTACTGACACAGGGAAGGGTCAGCAGAGAGAACAGGCAAGTGCTGCAGCCCCCCGGCCGCTTCCCTTTGGATCCACCAGGTAGGAATTCAGCCAAGGTGCCGGCCCGGGATCTGAACTGAAATGTTCAGCAAGGCTCGGGGTGTGAGCCCGTGGGACGCAGCCCTGTGCCTGGCTGCTCGCCCTTTCTGAGCGGGGTTTGCTAAGCTCTCTGGTGGTTAAACGAACTTGAGGTGCTGTTGGATTACTTTGCCCCTCACTGCTTTGCTCACACGGCAGGTTCTCAGGTTTTAGCATCCTGCAGATCTTGCCCCAGTGTGCTCTGCAGCAAGAGACTGCAAAACCCAAGCAAAAAAACAGAGTAAAAACTCAGCTTCCACATGTAATTCAACCCATGTTATTCCCCAGTGCAGGAACAGGGAGACCTGAATGAGTCCCTCATGGGCTTGTCGCCCCCTTAGCCAAGGCAGGTACTCCAGCAGCTGGGAGATGGCACAGCTGCGGTTCCCAAAAACGTGTGTAACCACATCTAATGCACCTTTCTAGGGCCAAATCCATGCAAAGAGCACCCAAAGAATCTCAGACCCCTCTCAGCATATGCTCCAGATAATAACACATGAAACCACACTAACCCTGCCCTTCAAAATGAAAGAGCCTCTGAGCCTTGGCAATATGAAAAGGAAAAACCCACCAAATTCATTGGAGAACTGATCAGCTTCTCCCGTTCCATGCTCTGATCAGGTAAAAACCACCACAGTCCAGCCTGGTTCAACTAAGACGGGACGTCTCCTCTCCCTGGATGAGACCCCAACACTGGGTTATAGCAGCCTGTGCACAGCAGCAGCCCGTCCTCGGCTGCAGGATTCCATATGAGCTTCTCACTGCAGGAACCCTTCCCAGATGCTGCTCTGGGACACTTGTGCCCAAGCCCACAGGGTTTACATTCCCACCTGGATTTGGATGAGCCCTGTGAGCGTGCCCTGCTTAAACAGATGGGTTTGCTGGAAGTGGATGGGGGTGTGGACTGGCCTGCAGTGATTTACTGCATCCCGCTTCCCAAGAGTGGAATAACCAAGTTCTCTCAGGAAGCAGCAGTGGGAGGGCAGGTTTCTCACACCAGTCGCTGGGGTGGTGAGGGTGGGTGTTGAGGAGGCTTTGGGTCAAGCTACAACAGAGTAGCCTTTAGGCAGAGATAACCTCAATGGGAAATGAGGAGATAGATGTCAAGTCCTGGAATATGTTCAGGGGGCTGCTTGGTGTTACTTACCTCCTGACCTCCTCCTTCTCTTTAGCAGGTGAAGCAGTCAAACAGGTTGAGAAGCTGCTGTGCAAAACCCTCCTCCTAAGCCATCGCATGGAATCCACCACAGAATTCCACTGCTGCTCCAGGTGAAGGCAGTTACACCACAGCTGGAAGCACTGAGGGAAAGGCTGGTTTTACCCAGGGCAGGTTTGTCCCCAGCCTGAGGCAGCAGCTCCCGGTGCTATTAAATCACATCCTCATTAAGTCCTGACTCTGCTTTCACTCACCCAGGAGAGCCGCTGGGCCGTACACGTAGATGGATGATGGGTCATCCAGAAATTACAAGTGTTTTAATTGCATGTGCACCTAATATAAATGTGTTAAATAAATACAAACCCACCTTCATAGGGCCCTTTCTGTAGCATTACTCGCGTATACAAATGCTTAATTAAATGTGCTTTATTTGGGTAAAGATGGGGGATTTATACAACTAACAGGTGCTGTGTTTTATAGGGTAGTTTTCACTGTATTTCGGTTTTTAAATGTGGGATTTTATCCCCTCAAACAAGCACAAGCCTCTGCTTTGAAAATGCTACAAAGATAAGACTGTGCAATTCAAGTGGAGGGGAATTTAACCCTAATTCACCCTTCCCAGCTGGACTGTTTATCTTCTTCTTAGTACTTCACTTTGCCAAGGCAGTGACAGCATCTCTGTGCTGGTCCCTTCCATCAATCCCCACCTGGGATCACCCACCAGCTCTAATTACCAACATGAAGCAGGTAAATGGCCAAACTAAAAGCACAGGGGCACTGGAAGAGCAGCATTAACCTGTGCAAGATGGTTGGGGCTTTGCCAAGGGGAAATGCCTTGGGTGGCTCCAGACATCGTTGTCCTATGGCAAGAAGCCCTACTAAAAAGTGTGTCCCCAAGACTTCCAGCCAAGACTGAGGAGCTGCACCTATGTCCAGTCTGTGGGTTGTGGGACTGATCCCCCACTGGAGGTCAGACCAGATGGATTTGGTGACGACGGGCTTGGGTCTGTACGTTTTACTTACCTGTGAGCAGACGTTCCAGTGCCAGGCTGGGTTTGGTCCTTCTCAAAGCCGAGCTGCAGACAGGCTTCCCTGCCTGGTGACCCTGCTCCAGTGCTTGCCCCACACGCTGCTCCAGGCTCCTGCCATTGGGATCTGCATGGCCAGGTTGGACACAGGGGCTTGGAGCAACCTGCTCTAGTGGAAGGTGTCCCTGCCCAGGGCAGGGGCTGGAGCTGGAGGAGCTTTAAGGTCCCTTCAACCCAAACCAGTCTGTGATCCTATGGCCGGTGGGAAGCGCTGAAATCCTGTGCCCTGTTGTGCCTGGCACAGTTCTGGGGAGGCAGCGCTGCTCTGGAAGCAGTGTGAGCTTAGGCAGCTTGTAGAGGTACCAGGTCTGCTTCTGGACGCTCATTTCCCACCCCTGCGCCAGGTTGATCCCTTGCTCTGGTTGCTAAAGCCGGTGCCCGTGTCCTGCTTTCTTCTGGCAGGGCTTGGTAAGCCCTCAGACCGAGTTAATGCCCCCCTCCCATTGTTCCTGTTGACATGAAGTGCTAATGCAAGGAATGGGAATTAAAAGCCCCACCATTTTCTAGAGCATTTTCCACAAGAAAACGAAGAGGAGGACAGCAGCACTCGTAACAGGGGCATTCCAGTGCACCCACCTGCTCCTGCCCAGGAAAGGGCCAGTCCGGACGGCACTTCCAGCACTGGGAATGGGATGGGACCTCCTCTCCCTGAGCACAGCAGGCACTGCCCCATCTCCGCGCCCTCCGCAGACAAACCCCTAATTCCTTCTGTGGATTTGCTGACATTCCCATTCCTCGATTAAAAAGAGCCCCACTTCCTTACAGCAGAAGTGAGCCGAGTGCTTCTTCCCACCAATTCCCATCCACAGCCGTGCCTCCGTCTCTACTCTGCTTCATGGGAAGGGGCATCAGCCCACGGGAGCCATCGGGCGGGACCAGGAGCGTGCGCGGAGGGGGCTGGTCCTCATCCCTAACAGTGATTTGTTCAAAAGAAACAATTCCTAATAGTCAATAAACGGCAGTTTTAATTTCTTCTTCATACATGATCTTAAAATGAGATTTTAAAGGTTTTTATTTATTCCATAAACAATATAACAAAACTCAGCAAGTTAACAAGATGACGTTTCCACCATACAGAGTCAGTCACAAATATTTAAAACCTTTGCAACAAGAACAACAAAACCCAAAATCTTACAAGAATAATTTACAAGAGGATCTATAAAACAGCAAAGCGCTCACAAATTGTCCAGGTTCCTTTACACGATATCACTACACTCGTTCACAACAGCTCTTTTTTTTTGTGTGTTTTTATTACAAAATTCCCAACAAAAGTTGTCATTTTTTTGTCTTTGTATTTTGGTTTTTAAAACCAGAAACTTTTAAGTATACATCCTTTTATTAACACCCGGAGGTGCAAAAAAAGGGAAACCTCACACATACAAACACTTCACAGCACTTTCCTAAGAAAAATATACACTTACAAAATATTTTACAAATTGGCACACTTAAAAATATACAAGATTTTGTAGGCGTCTTAGAGTGATCCTTAAGAATTATACTTCAATTGACTCTACAGAATATTTATAAAGCTTATTCTAAAAGAAAAAAGGCAAATCATTTCCAAACATGTTAAAATTGCAGTGTAAAATGTGGAACAGAAATGGATATGTTACATTCATAAAAAGGGCCATTTTATAGTTCTTAAATGCTCAAGGGGGGGATAAAAGTTTTCTTTAGCACCATAAAACAGGAGCAACTTCCTAACGAGGTGCCTCTAGTTCTATGGGAGGGAACTCAAGGAGCAGTAAAGTACATTCACATCTCTGGAGGCAGCAGTCGAAACGCCCCGGAACGGAGCAGCTCCTTGGATTTCTACCCTGCTTCCCACTGGGAGTAAGAGACAAAAGGAGTTTAACTGGTACCTTTCTCTGTGTGTGTGTGTGTGTGTGTGTGTGGTTTAGTCTATGTTTGAGTCTTCCCTTTGTGCTTTTGCAATGGACGTTTGTCTGTCTAGCGAAGGGTAGTGGCGAATATCAATTTGATTTCTGGTTTCCTTTTGCACCAAGTGTTCAAAGGCTCAGTAAACGTGTCTGGCAACCCAAGCATCCTGCGAGATGGAGGGCATCCTCCTACTTTAAATCCCAATTCCCTTAGATGGCTGTTACTCCACTGTCATTAGTGTCACTTGTTTACCTGAGAAACAGATTTGAAAGCCTTGCTTCTACCACAGACATTGTACTTTGATTATTTTATATATATTTAATTCCTTTTTTTTTCCTTTTTTTGCATTATTTCACATGCTGAAGAGATAAAGAGGCACATTCTCAAATAGATGTCAGCGGCTTGAACCATGCAACTTCCACTGGACCCTCTGGGAGCTGCACAGGCAAAGTCCAACACACCAAGTTGAGAAAGTAAGACCGAGGGCCTGATCCTGCACTGACTGAAGCCCACACACCTGATCCTCTGCTCACTTACACTGACCTCAAGGGGATTTTTGCTCATGATTTAACAGCAAAGGCCGCTGCCATCCAGGAAAGCACTCGGGAAGCAGGAGCCTATGGGACCTACCCGAGTGCTTTGCTGGATCATGACCTTAGGGAAAGGAGAATATGGTCCAGCAGGTGAGAGATGAAAATGCTTAAAACATCTGTATTTTGGTTCATGGCTCACTTGAGCCATAGTGCCAAGAAAAACTAACAGCGACGGGTTCACAAAGGGACCGTGGCTGGGCTGAAAACAGCCTTGGCTCTTTCTCTGAACACAGACCTGGCCTCGGCAGGACAGTGCAGCACCAGCAAGGGACAGCCCCTCATGCTCTACTCACCTCCTCCTCCTCCTCCTCTTCCTCCTCCTCCCAGAACAACGCCTAAATCTGGTCCACGGTCATTATTCTCATGCTGTTGTTCAAGAAATCCCCCCTTTTTATGCTTATAAAAAGAAAAGCAAGATGTAAACCTGGTAAGGAGTTTTTTTCTTCTTTTATAAAAACCTATTACTTGAATCCCCATCATTGATTATTTTTCTATTTACAAAACCTCTATATGCAAGTACCTCCAGCAAGCGATGGGCACTGGGGGAGGGCTGGCTACTGCTACGTCGCTGTAGGGTTTCTTTCTGCAGTCACTGCAGGGAGATGGATGCTCCCATTCCACAGGACTCCTTCAGGAGGCGGAGCAAGAGCCACAAGGAAGTGCTCCACGTTGTTCTCCTCTCGGATGGATTTTATGACCTTTCTTTGCAAGTGGCTGATTTCTTCTTCCTAATTTCACTGCCAATTATAGGTTGCCCAAGCCGCAGTGTGCCAGCACAGCGTGGCTTAGAGGGCAGCATCACCAACACTGGTCCTGTCATACAGCGCCCAGTGGGACACCTCTTAGAGTAGGAATGAGACAAGATAAAGTAGAAAAGACGTTTTAATGGATGCTGCAGAATAAAAGTCTTTTGCCTGGCTTGGATTAGTTGCCCCAAACCTGCAGGAGCCCAAGAAGATGCAAGAGGAGACTGGAAGTGCAATGGGACCGGGCAGGAGAATGAGCTGAAACAAGAGCCAATACGGGTAGCCCTGGAGTGTGTGGATGGTGGGCAGGGATGGGTGGGAGCCGTGTCCCGGCCCTCCCACAGCTGGGAACAGTGCCATAAAAAACAAATCCTCACCAATACTGACAAGAAAAGCAAGTGGAAAAGAGGTGGAATGGCAAAGAGTGAGGCAAAGTGGGAAGTGATGAAAACCTTGAGGTAGTGGTAGGCAGGTGGAGATGAATTTTAGGAAAGCAGACTTGCAGCTCTTCAAGGAGTTGGTCAATAGGACTCCCATGGGAACTGCCTGCAGGGACAAGGGAGCAGAGCAGATCTTTAAGGATGCTTCCCACAGAGCGCAAGAGCTCTTGATCCCCAGGTATAAGAAATCAGGAAAGGAAGGCAAGAGGCCGGCACTGGCTGCGTCGAGACCTGCTGGTCAGAGTAAAGGGCAAGTAGGAAATGCACACAGTGGAAGCAGGGACAGATACCCTGGGGAGAGTACAGGAACGTTGCCTGGTTGTGGAGGGATGGGTCAGGAAGGACAAGGAGTGGCTGGAGCTGGACTTGGCAAGGGATGCAAAGAATAATAAGGGCTTCACCAAAGGCAAGTCCTGCCTGACCAACCCAGTGGCCTTCTATGAGTGACTACATGAGTGAAGAGCTACAGAATGTAATGATTCTGTGACTTCTATAAGGCTTTTGACATGATCCCCTGGTGCATCCTTCTTTCTAAATGGGAGAGATGGATTTGACGGATGGACTGTTCAGTAGATGAGGACGGATGATGTCACATCCAGAGGGTAGTGGTCAATGGCTCAGTGTCTGGATGGCAATCAGTGACAAGTGATGTCCCTCGGGGGTCCGTACTGGGACCAGCCTCTTTAGTATCTTCATCAGTAACACCATGGGATCAAACGCCCTCTCAGCAAATGACACCAAGTTGAGTAGTGCAGTTGACATGCCTGAGGGACAGGATGCCATCCAGAGAGACCTGGACAAGCTTGGGAGGTGGGACCATACAAACCTCACGAGGTTCAACAAGGCCAAGTGCAGGGTCCTGCACTTGGGTTGGAGAAACCCCAGTATCAACACAGGCTGGGGATGAGGGGATTGAGAGCAGCCCTGTGGAGAAGGACTTCGGGAAGAAATCTTCTACGATGAGGGTGGTGAAAACGGGCACAGGTTGCCCAGACAGACGACAGATGCCTCGTCATTGGAAACATTCAGGGCCAGGCTGCACAGGGCTCTAAGCAATCTGATTGAGTTGAAGATGTCCCTGCTCATGGCTGGAAGGTTTACAGGTTCCTTCCAACGCAAACCATTCTATCAAGATCAAGAGGAAGGAGGACAAACGGCCCAAATTTGGGGGTCAATCAAGAGAGATCACTTTTTCAGCCACAGAGAAGGGCCAGTGCCACACCACAAGGAAACCAGCTCTTGAACATCTTCCCAGTCAGAGATTTTTTGGGAGGACAAGGGATGACCACCAAAGACAGCAGCAAAATCAGAAGGACTGAAGGAGAGAGCAACAAGGCAGCTGGTATTTGCGATTAACAGCGTCCTGAAACACCTAGCTGGGTATTCATGGATTTCCAACGTATAACAAAACAGCCAATGCGTTCTATGCCTTATCTTCATGCCCTTTTGCACATCTCTCACATGCAATAAATATTGCTACCTGGTTCAGTACAGGGTATCTTATTACAATGAGTCCCATATTCACAATATTAAGCATAACAAGCACAGTGCAGGCCAGTTGAAATGTGCTTGCAAATGATGGTTCTGGGTCAAAAAGAAGAGCCGTGCCAAATCCCAGCCCTGGACCTGACCTGTCCCCATAGGAGCTGCAGCCTGAATGTGTGAAAGAAGGGAGCTGGCAGCTCCTTCTCCTGCAGCATGCAGGAGGAATGCTGGAAAAACAGGATACACCAACACCATGGCAGTGGCTGGAGCTTGTAATACCTGATGACCATACAAATAGGAAAGATAGGTACTGGGGTAGCAGGGGAGAGCACGGTGGCTGCAGGGGAGCCTAACACCCAGGGATGGAGCTCTAGCACAACTCCTAAATAAACCCCGAGCAACCCTCTGGATCAACCTCCGGGAGCCAGAGCTGGGATGGGATGCTGCACCCCGCAGGGTACCCAGGGACCGCTCTCATCCGGCCAACACCAACATTGCATTTTTCATGGCATAACTGAACTTAGAGGATGGTTTTCAGAATTCCTATTTTTCCTACTTCCTTCCTTCATCTGTTAAACAAAACGCAATGCAATTACGGCGCTGTTCTCTGAGGGATTGCAGAGCTGAGCCTAAGCTGTACCTGGAGAATCTGCAAATGCTGAAAACATTTTGATTCTAAATCGACACTCTACAGCTCCACTTCAACCCTAAGTGTTCACTCTGCTGTTTTGCCAAATTAACTTAGAACTATTCTGCTGTTTTGCCTTGCACCTGGTCTGAAAAAACCCTATTTTAAGGAAACCCAAGTCTAGTCCTACGCTCACAACCAGGTCAAGAACATGACCTGTCTGACTGCTATTAAGGCTCCTCTTCCTCACCATTTTCTATTGCATAAACATGTCCAAGCCTCATGTCCCTCTGCTCCCAACAGCTCCCAGTTAGCAGGGCTCTTGCATATCAAGGTTTCGTAAGAAATCAGCAGCAAAATGCACAGGCTCTCAGTTGCACAAGGAAAAGAGATATTTGTTGGGTTTGTTATTGTGGTGGAGGGTGAGGGTGTGGTGAGTAGGGTTACAAATAAGGCGTTTTGAGAATACATTTAGCATTCAATCCTTAATGCTGTCTTGATAAAGTCCAGTCATGTATGATCCGGCCCTGATTGGTGAGATCACAAATAGCTCCGTTTGTCTTTATGATCCTATGAACTGAATCAAAGAAAAGGGTCCGAGTTGCATTTAAAACTAATGACTTTGCTGTTGAAAGTTCAAACTATATTGGCATTGCAAGGTTAGACATGTAGGAAACACCAAAGCTATGACAAAGAGAGCGCTTTGGACAGGCTCTGCATCGAAAATGTTCAAGAAACTACTCAAAGGAAAAGTAAATAGCAATAAAGATATGAAACGTATTAGTTCTGTTTTTTATAACTCTTTTAGAATTCATCCCAGGTTCTTATAAAATATATAAAACTGAGATACAAAGAATTAGCAATGTAACTTTGCATTTCAAATGATCTTCAGCTACAGGTTTTGCTTTAAGAAAACAGACACTTGAAAAGCAGCTGTTCTGTAGTCTCTAGATGCAGACACTTGAGTTCCTGGCAAACTTACCGTGTCAGTGGGTTTCTGAACTCCTCCACCATTTCAACCCTCTCCTGTAAGGAAACTCAACACTTCACCATGAAGTTGTTCTGCTCATGGTTTCAAAGAGAGGACGTTACCATTTCCCAGCATCGGTTTCAAAGTTCCTTTTTCCTTCCCCCTCCCCCCCCAGGTTTATTTTTTTTTTTTTTTTTTTTTTTTTTTTTTTTTTTTTTTTTCCCTTTATGAGCTTTAAACCACAGGGTGAATCCATGAAATGAGGTAAGTAAATTTGGCACACTTTTAGTCATGTCCATAAAACTTTTGGTAAGTTGTAGAAGTGAACGATATCGTTTTCCTCGTGAGTTACAGGTGCTTTCAAAGGGGGGTGGTTAGTACTTAACAACTGGAATGTTTCTAGTAAAACCAAAAGGCATAGCTGCAGAAAACACTCACAACCCAATGTTGATAGAGAAGTAAAAATATATACAATACAGTCACTTGTTCATAGTTTGGCACAATTGTTTTGTTGTTGTGGGTAATAGTGCATAAACTACTGTACAACAGTATGACTTTTAAAACAGTCTTTCACAGAGAATACCAGATTAGGTTTTGCTTTCAAAGAATAAAATTCCCACAATTTCAAACTCTTCATTTCAGCACTTACATTTCAACGTACCACAAGGCAGATTTCGAAAAGGAACCGATGGGAAACCAAAAAGTAAACCCAACCCAAAAAGGAAACCAAAAGGAAACAAACATCAACCGTCTTTCTAGAAAAGGGAGTCTCTTCTTCAAATACAGGAAAACCCAAAACTGTTGTTTCTGCTTTAAGAAGAATGGAGTCTGATTCCCTGCAGGAAAAAAATCAAACATTTGATGCCATCTTAAGTTAGCTCGTCTGGAGTCACCACCACGACGGAGCGAACGCGCTAAAGGCGGGCGGGTGGAGAAGATGCAGCTTTCGATGATGCAGGTTAGGAGATAAAACAGCAGAGGGGGCCAGAAAGCACTCAAAAATTGCCACGTGAAGCTCAATTAGGAGCGAGTTCTCATTTGCAAAGGAAAAGAGCCTTTTAAGTTTCGAGATCTTGGCTTTTGGATGCATAACCTCTTTTTTTTTTTTTTTTTTTTTGTGGTTTGTTTTTAATTTTTTTTTCCTTACAGATGATGCAGGTTAGGAGATAAAACAGCAGAGGGGGCCAGAAAGCACTCAAAAATTGCCACGTGAAGCTCAATTAGGAGCGAGTTCTCATTTGCAAAGGAAAAGAGCCTTTTAAGTTTCGAGATCTTGGCTTTTGGATGCATAACCTCTTTTTTTTTTTTTTTTTTTTTGTGGTTTGTTTTTAATTTTTTTTTCCTTACAAAATGTTCCAAAAAAAAAAAAAAAAAGAAGAAAAAAAGTCTTTCCAAAATCATTAAAAACAGCGTGAAATCGTGGTTTGTTTCGTTTTCCCCCCAATAAATAAGGACTTAAAAACCGAAGAAGCCAAACAGCAGGAAAGAGTAGCCTTGTTAGTTTTGTTTTTACCCCCAGCCAAGCCAGAAAATTGGTCATTCTTTAGGTAGCTTGCAAGTAAGAAGTATTCTCATGCATTTCAAAAGGAAAAACCAAACCAAACCAACCAAAAAGAACCCCAAACCAACCCCAAAACCAAAACGATAAAAAAGGGGAATGTCTTTTTTTGTGTTTGTTTTTTCATGCAACTTTTGCTTTCAAGGAAGGAAAAACCGAGGAACAGCCTAGCAGGTGGGAAGGAGGTTAAGGGGCATTCCAGCCAGTTTGGTGCAGCATTACCTCAGTTTCTCAAAAGCAGCTGTCACGGGGGGGTCCTTGTGGGGCTGTTCGCGCTCCGTTCGCTTGATTTTACAGTTCTCATCCCGCAGTGATTTCGAACTGGATTTGTGGCGATAGAGTTTTTTATGGGTAGGTCCATTATTGCCTAAAGTGCTCAGGTTACTATAGTTTTTATCAAAAAAGGGAGTGGGAATGTCCGTGGTGAACCCGGTTGAGCAGTTGGGACGACCGGGATCGCAGGTTGCGGCTTTGCCGTTTTTGCTTGAGCCCTTGTTGTTTGACTTGTGGTTCTTGGCTGCTGGTGGCGAGGCACCGTTCACCTTCTTCTTTGACTCTTGGGATGTCCCTGCCAAAATCTTAAGAGTTTTCAGTTTCAGGCTGTTGGATTCCGGTGACCGGAATATGTCTGGAACGCTGTTGTGGCTAACAGGCCCCCACAAGGGCTCAATGGAGGCCATCATAAACCTCTGGACATCCGCCATTCCCGACGCAATGTTGGACAGGATGTTGGAAGGTTCCTCAAATTCCCGCTGATCGTCGTCCAGGAGGCTGGTGGCATTGCCCAAGCTGGCTTCCGACCAGCCCGTGCTCCCCTCTTTTCCCAGTGCCCACTCTCCGGACAGCCCATTGTGCTTGCCCAGCTTCACCCCGGCCGGGCTGCAGTGCTGAGAGCTCTCGGCAAGGCCCTTGGTGGCGGTGGCCACGTTGCTCAGCTGATTGACCACCCTGCTGCCAACAGCCGGAGCCTTCTCGCCGTTGACTCCCACTGCATTTTTCCCTTTCCTGGTGGATTTGGGTGCTTGCCTGGAGTTTTTCCCTGGCGGCTTATCCGTTCCTTTGTTGCTTTTGGGTGATTTTTTCCGGGTGGCTTTCGGGGAAGAGCTTTGGTTTGTACCCACATTCTTGCTGGATGAACTTTTCCTCTTCGATTTTGACACTTTGCTATTGGTGCTAATTTGACCAGATGGCTCATTAAATGTTGACAAGCATGGACTCTTTTCGAGAAGGCTGACAGAATCTTCATCGTTGAACATATGGAACTGGAACTGGTGATTATTTAAAGCAAACCCATTATCTGCCTGATCCTCGCTCTGCAGGACCCCACAGTTCCACTTGACCTTCTCGGAGCTGTTGAGGGCAGCCTGGGGGCTCTCTTGAAAGCCCTTCAGGGTGCCCAGAGGCTTGGCGTCGGAGCCAGCTATCTGCGGGGACAGGTTGGGGGTGTCCGGAGGGGACATCTCCGAAAGCGACGACTGGCGGAACCTATCAGGCGTGAAGTTGGAAATGTCTAAAAGGTCCGTGGACTCCTTCAACGGGCTGATTTCATCTATGCTTTGCTGGATCACTAGCTTGGGACTGCAGTGGGCCAAGAAATCATCATTAATATCATCCTCGCCGTCCTTTTCGCAAGACTTTAAACTTAAAGAACTGTAATTGCTAGAACTAACTGACAATGAACCCACTGAATCAAAACTAATGAGCCTGCCATCATCTGTACTCAGTGTACCTCGCTGGAAATGAAAGCGCCCCTCTCCATTATTAAAATGACATGACTGATAGGAATCATCAGACTGCACTTGTTGGTTATCCGGCATGTAATTTTTTTGGTAAAGCAATTTGCCGTTGTTCAGAGTGACTTGAGTGTATCCAGAGGCAGGGAGGCCATCGGCACCCGTGGCG
>NW_009936730.1:23099-26175 GCF_000696875.1 Nestor notabilis
GCTGGCCGGCCACATGCTACCGAAGCTGCTCTGCTCCATCTCCAAGTGGCCAGGAGATTGCTGCAGCTCCGACTCGGAGGGTGGGGAGAGCACACAGCTCTGCGCCGGCTGCAGGGCCGGGAAGGGCTTTTCCGCTGGGACGATGCTGGGGAGCGGGTGCTGCTGCTGCTGCTCGGAGGGATGCTGGGTGAAGTATGAGATACCGGTGTTGCTCGACAAATCAGAAGCATCTAACAACGTCTGCAGATACCCTCCGGGGATCAGGGGTACATTGGTGGTGATATTAGCAGATGGCAGAGGCTTGTCTGAAGAGGAGGTGGATGGTAGGAAAGGAGAATTTTTAGCAACCTTATCCTCGTGGCACTCCGGGAGATGGGAGCTGTCTGAAGCACAGGGTATGTTTTCGTCCTTCAGACGCGCTGCAGAGTCCTGGTTTTCCAGCGCCGGGGAACCCTCCGCTGTGCTGGTAGCAGCTTTGATCTTCTTGCACTTCAACCTGGCTTCACTTTTGAATTTGATTCTGCGGAGCACTTTCCTCTCCGTCCCCTTGTGCTCCCGATCCTGGGGTTTGCATTTCACGGCAGCGATGCCCGGGATGTCATGCACGTGCAATCCGTTGGCGCAGCTGGGGGTAGCGATGGCCAACGTCGGCAGCCCTTTCAGGCCTGCGTCCTCTTTACTGCTGCAAGGCTGCTTGTGATCAGAGGAGCAAGAGCCCAGCTTGTTCACTGACTGCTCGATGGCTTTAATTCTTTGAATCCGGTGCCTGTTTGCTAGCTTGCATTTTCGCTTCCGTGGGTGAGGGAGGAATGAAGCATCTGAGCCGTTAAGATAGAAATTCTGCTTGTGGTAGAGAGACGATCTGAGCAAATCCAGCCGGCTCTGCTGCCTCTCTTGCCAGAAGCCCTTCAGTGGGGCCAGCTTCTTGTATTTGCTGAGCAGTTCCTCGTTTAGGGTAACAGTTGTCTCGTTGGCATCCACTTTGCTGAGCTTCACCAGCATATGCTTCTCCCCTTTAAACCTGTTAATGATGATGTACTTGATGATAACGGGGGGCTCCTTGCGAGAGACTTTTCGCCGTTTCTTGGGGCACCACTCATCATCATCCTCTTCCTTGGGCCCATCTGGGAGCCACTCCTTCTTGTCCAGGATCTTCTCGTTCTCAATGGAGTCCACATCGTACAGGTAGTCGTCGCTGTATCGCACTTTCCTCTTCGCCCGCAACCCATAGTTCTGCTGAATGAAGGAGCCGGAGTGGTCCCGGGACAGGTACCGGCTGCAGTCCTTGATATCCCGCAGCACGTCGTAGGAGGACTCCGTGCAAGTGCTGTCATCACTGAACTCCCCGGAGTCTTCCGTGGAATTCACCGAGTCCAAGAAGTGGCTCCTCTTGGAGCCCACGTACTGCACCATCTCCGTGCTGTTGCAAGATTTATTTAAGGCAGCTTTTTCCTCCTCCTCGCCGTCCTCTTCCTCACCATCCTCCTCCTCCTCCCCCCAGATGATGCCTTCTTCAGATTTGAATTGAGAAGGGTCTGTGGCACCGCTGGGCCCCCTTTTCAGGGTGCTCCTGCTGTCCCTTTTGGTGCAGTTCCCAAACACGCTGGGGAAGAAGTTGAACTGGGCATCCTCCTGTAGAGTGGTGGTCTTCTCTCGCACGTTGTCCTGGAAAGATTCGTATCTAATCTTTAGGGAGCAGACATCGCTTCCCAAGGTGGAATCGTCGTCATCGAACATGTAATTATCCACATCTTCCTCAGAAAACAGATTTACAGAAAGCTCATTTTTGGAGCAGAGGTCAAGCAGCTCAATTTTACTTTCACTAATGAAAGATTCAAAATAGCCCCATTCCTGGTTGGGATTTGTTAGTAAAGGTTCCTCACCATTGCATTTGTCTAATAGTAATCCCTCGTAATAATTTTTCTGAGTGGGGTCCTCTGAATCACTGTCAGATTTTTCTGCATCTCTTTTGTCCGCTGCCCTCGATTTATGCATAGGGAAGCTTAAAAGCTGGTCTGAAAGCAGTTGATCCCCATATCTCATGGTTTCTCCTGTGCTCATGCAGTGAATCCCTATATCAGAGACTGAACAGGTGTCATAATCCCTATTTATATCCCCCACTTTCAAGCTTATTCCCGGCTCTGCATCAATGCCGTCCTTTGATTCAATAAAGCAGCCCAGACAGGTCCGGCTCGGCTGCATCAAGCAGTCGCCCGTCAACGCTGACATGCCTCCAGGCTCCATCATGGTGAAAGGAGCCTTCTCGCAGTCGCCCGGCAGCGACCAGGAGCTCATGCCCTTCGTCACGCAGGACGTGAGGGAGATGGCGTGGGCAGAGGAGTCATCCGAGGCGTGCTCGGGGACATCCGTGAGCCGCAGCGGCGACGGGGGGCTCAGCAAGCAGGGCTTCTTGGACGTCAGGGGAGGCAGCGCCCGGTGGCACGCGTGGTTTTCCTTCTGAGCTGTCGTCAAGGCTGAGAACGTGACCGCGGCGTCGGCGGCGGAGCAAGGCCTCTCATCGCCGTCCAGGGCGTGTGATTCTGGAGGGGTAAGGACAAGGGAGGGAGGAAAGAAAGAAGAAGAGAGAGGGGTTAACAACCTCCGAGTTCTGCTTGGGCTCACCACCCCGTTCCCCTTCTCCCTAGGTTTTGCCGGTGAACAAAGGGAGCACGATCGGGTCAAAGGGGGTGTTCCTGCCCCTCTACTCTGCTCTCGTGAGACCCCACTTGCAGCGCTGTGTATGGTTCTGGTGTCTCCAACATAAGAAGGACATGGAGCTGTTGGACCAAGTCTGGATGAGGATGATGAGGGAGCTGGAGCACCTCCCATACAAAGACAGACGGAGAAAATTGGGGCTGTTCAGCCTGGAGAAGAGAAGCTGCTTGGACACTCTATAGTAGCCCTCTAGTATACGAAGGGGGCCTACAAGGATGCCAGAGAGGGACCTTATTCAGGGTCTGTAGTGACAGGACAAGGGGTGATGGGCTCAAGCTTATACAGGGGAGATTTAGGTTAGACATACGGAAGAAATTCTTCCCTGTGAGGGTGCTGAGGCGCTGGCACAGGGTGCCCAGAG
>NW_009936730.1:26191-27993 GCF_000696875.1 Nestor notabilis
TCAAGGCCAGGTTGGACACAGGGGCTTGGAGCAACCTGCTCTAGTGGAAGGTGTCCCTGCCCCTGGCAGGGGTTGGAGCTGGAGGAGCTTTAAGGTCCCTTCCAACACAAACCATTCTAGGATTCTACGACTTTCCCCAACCACTCCTTTGGGAAGCACACATCCCCTTCCCACAAGATCCCTTCTGGATGTAATTAATATGGTGATGTGCAAGGAAGGGAAAGGTAAACGTTCCCCCCTCTGCAGCCAGCTGGAAGAGGTACAAGAGTATGTTTAACAAACCAAACCCATCCGTTCTTTCCTCCTCATATACATACTGTTACCTGGATACTGCCTTTCCAATCTGACAAGGTTATTAAAAAACAAAACAAGCCTAATAAAAATGTTCCCATTAACATGGAAAAAAATTAAGGGAAAAATAAGATTCTTAAAGAAACAAAGCATCCCCCCTGCAGCGTCTGCTGCTGAAATGCACCTGAGCTGTGCTGCTGCTTGAGAGGCAGAAAGTTATGGCTATTTTTAAGAACCTTTAAAAGTCTTTTTGTCACTGTCCACACCAAAGGTAAGTAGAAAGTAACACAGAGTTTAAAGCAATTATTGTTAGAATTATTGTGGGTTTTGCTATCCTTCCCTACTCTCCAAAAATGTCTTTTTAACAATGTAAGGATGGGTTTTTTTCAACCTAAGGATTTTGTATTTTTACCTCGTCGAGCTCTTTTATGGCAGAATAAAGTCATGAATATACTTTTATCTGACTTCTGGTTCAATGGATGAGAGGACCCTTGAAATTTAAATATGGTGTCTTTTCATCCAAAAACATGCTCTGATATGTCTCTATTAAATATATATATATATATATATAAGCATGTGTTCAGCTGAAGAACCCACTGCATAATTTATGAAGCATTCTATCACGGTTCATTCTAAGATCGGAAGGTTATTAAAAAACAAAACAAGCCTAATAAAAATGTTCCCATTAACATGGAAAAAAATTAAGGGAAAAATAAGATTCTTAAAGAAACAAAGCATCCCCCCTGCAGCGTCTGCTGCTGAAATGCACCTGAGCTGTGCTGCTGCTTGAGAGGCAGAAAGTTATGGCTATTTTTAAGAACCTTTAAAAGTCTTTTTGTCACTGTCCACACCAAAGGTAAGTAGAAAGTAACACAGAGTTTAAAGCAATTATTGTTAGAATTATTGTGGGTTTTGCTATCCTTCCCTACTCTCCAAAAATGTCTTTTTAACAATGTAAGGATGGGTTTTTTTCAACCTAAGGATTTTGTATTTTTACCTCGTCGAGCTCTTTTATGGCAGAATAAAGTCATGAATATACTTTTATCTGACTTCTGGTTCAATGGATGAGAGGACCCTTGAAATTTAAATATGGTGTCTTTTCATCCAAAAACATGCTCTGATATGTCTCTATTAAATATATATATATATATATATACACCCCAATGTGTGCATTCACACCAGCCAGAAACCTCTGCTGGCTCGCAGCTGAGCCCAGTGCTTCCGTCGTGGTTCATGTCCTACCTTTATGGTGGCTCCACTTAAGGCTGGGGGAGCAAAAGCAGAAGCAACACAAGCTTTTCAAGGAGAGACAAGCCCTTTAAAATGCAGTTGGAGCATCAGGCTGCCACAAGGAATGGGATATCCAAAGGGATTTGGCACCTACATGGTTGCTTTTATTCAAAACTGATAGAAAAGCAAGCCTCTTCCTGTACCCCTGGCAGTGTTCAAGGCCAGGTTGGACACAGGGGCTTGGAGCCACCTGCTCTAGTGGAAGGGGTCGCCGCCACATG
>NW_009936730.1:28024-32198 GCF_000696875.1 Nestor notabilis
TGGAACTGGATGAGCTTTAAGGTCCCTTCCAACCCAAACCAGTGTGTGATCCTATGCCAGCTGACCCCAGCAGGGAAGGGAAGGCTCACATAGGCACACGTAACACTGGCATGGTGACATACCCACTGTGCTACTGCGCTGGTCAGGGCTCCAAACTGCAGGTGGGCAACATGACAAGGAGCAGGATGTGGTGGAGGGCTACCTGCCTCTGCCAAGCATAGAACTTAGAGGACGTCAAAATCTCCCTAATCTCATCCCAAACCCTCACAGCAGTTTTGTGCTGCAGGGGCCTTAGGGACAGAACCATCAGTTAAGTCTTAAGCCAGTAGAAGCAAGCTGCAGTCAGAGCCATGCAGCACTCTGAGGACGTCAAAGAACTTTCCAAACACTGTACAAATCAAACCAGAAGTGCAGTGCAGTCCCTAAAAACATCTCCAATGTGAGCGGCTTAGAAAAGACCAGACTGACTTGCTTGAAATCTGTGCTGCTTCCCTTTAAAAAAGGGGTTAAAAAATTAAATAAAGAGCTGATTTCTGAGTCCCTCCCACCAGTTTTTAGATCAGAAATGCAGAGGTGGTATCTTTTTCCTTAAGCACCAAAACAAATTAACCAGTGCAGTTCCAATTCAGAAGTAAAATAGAATAAAACTCAGCTTGGAGCTGACAGGAAGCATGGAAAATTTGAGGATAAAAGAAGAATGTCTGTGAATGCTGCAAGACTCAGAAAAGGGGGAGGTAGAAAGCTGAAATTCAATCTCGAATGCTGCATTCAATGTGCAGAGATGTTATTATATAAAATAAACTGTCTCTGGGTGTTTCTTTAGGTTTATACTTGTGTAAGTGAACTTAACTCCTGTGAAATACAAATGCCAAAGCTTCATCTTCTAGGGCTTGTATCATGCTAAGACCAGGTGCACGTTCAATTGATGCTCTAAAGTAAATAATACTCCAAAGGGCTGCAACCACCTTTCCCAGTTTAACTCAACAGCCATCCAAAAGCACAGAGGCAGCCTGAGTGGAAAAATACTGATCCATCCATTGTCAGCCAGCTCTGAAGGGTGACCAGACTTATGGTTAGGATGAGAGAAGGCAAAAAGCATCAGCCCCATCCCCAGTGGGGAGGTGGTGGCATCAGAGCTACTTGCTGGTTCACTGCTTTTCATTCAGTGGCAACTCCTCCATAATCATATTTAAACTGGAAGTTTAATCTGCCCAAGGGGAGATTGAGATGAGCTCTGAGGCAGAAGCTCTTCCCTGTGAGGGTGCTGAGGTGCTGGCACAGGGTGCCCAGAGAAGCTGTGGCTGCCCCATCCCTGGCAGTGTTCAAGGCCAGGTTGGACACAGGGGCTTGGAGCAACCTGCTCTAGTGGAAGGTGTCCCTGCCTGGGGCAGAGGGTGGAACTGGAGGAGCTTTAAGATCTCTTCCAACACAAACCAGTCTTGAAACTATGTTTAATTGAAGCACTTTTTAAGCCCTCTCTAATTGAATTTCATGGACGCAGTATCAGTTTCTAGAAATCACCCATCTTTACTGAACAGGTAAACACTGACTTTACAGCCTATTAGATTAGACAAGGGGACCACAGCTAGAAAATCTCCTTGCGCTCCAGCAGCTGTCACCAGCTGTGGCTTCACCATGTGCAGTCATGAAGGAGATGGGCTGACAAAGGCAGTTCCCTTCAAAATTACATTGCAGGGGCATGTGCAAGTGTGCATTTCACCTGGCACCAGCACACGCTGCGGGGTCCTCACAGCCACCTTCATGTCTGGAGTTGCTCCAGGTTTTTGGTAATGAACAACAGCAGTATTTGCCTTTAAGCACCTTGTTTTGAGGCAAGAGAAGGATTTGAACATACAAGATGTCAGAGGACCAAGTCCTTGATATCTAATAGGGTCAACCCTTTATATATAAATAAATCTCTCATTCTCTCAAGGTTTATAGGCAAATACAAAATGTAAAAAGCCATGAAATTAAAAACAAAACCATGGTGAAGAATGGAAATGTCAAGCTCTGCCCCAACACTGGACTGCCACTGCATTTACTGCAGCTAGTGACTAAGGTCCAAATGACTTGAGAAACTGCTCAGAGGCATATTTATTCCAATCAGCCTTTCAGGCAGCAGAGCACTGTTACTCCTAATTAGTTATTGCTTTTGAAAGCAAATATGGAGTCAATTAAATAGATACAGCAACGTTAGGTATTTTGGGCAGGCTGCTGGAAGATCACAAGTGCAGCCTTCCCATTCCGTGGGTGCTTAATCTGGGTCTGTTTCTTCTACCCAGCCTCTAATTTTAAACCAGTTTGTAGGAACTAAGTATCCTTCAGCCAAACTTTGCTGAGATTAGCTAGTGGGTTCAGAAGTAATTGTGAAGAGAGGGGAAGAAATCCCAACAGGCAGAGAGGCTGCAGAGTCTTGTGTGACTTTTTTTCCCTAAGAAACCAAACTAAAATCTGTAATTCAAACTGCATGTGCACATGAATATTTCCCACCATGCATATGTATGGGCAAAAGCAGTACTTGTTAAGACCTAAAAAGGTGTAGATTCATAGCTGCAGTGACATCTGTGCAGAAAACACTCATCTACCCAACTGCTCCACGTTGCAGAGATACCTGCCCACTGCTAAAATGAAATACATGGAAGGAATTAGGGAAATAAGTTGGCTTGCAAGTTGTCGCTGCTCCCTCGTGTACTGTAATTAAGTTCCTTACCATTTTCTTTCACCCCATTAATCAGGATAGTTTCTTGGTCTTCTGAGGCACAATCCTGCTCTTGTTGGTCATCCATCAATTTAACCTCTTTCTGTTCACTCCATGCCCTGCTGCATCTGGCCAACCTGCACATTGCCACAAACATAATGACAGTCAGGACAATTCCCAGAATCAGCTCAAGGAAGCATGAATAAAAAATAACAACAATAAACCCTCCGCACCCCCTCCCATGCTGCCTTTGCCCTGCTTCAGAGGACAAATACTGTTTATTTAGGCTCTCGTATTTTCATTCTTCCACTCCAAAAGCCAAGTCCGATGTATTTTGGCGAGGTTAAAATGTTATACATCACCATTTCCTTCCCCAAAGTCCTTCTTTAGAAGGTGGAGTTATGCTCTGCACCCCTGCAGCGCCCTTTGAATTGCCCTAAACTGCTTTGCAAAGGCAGGTAAGTGTTGTTATCTGCAGGTGGGTGAGCAGAGACACAAGGAGGGGAGGACTCACCCCAGTTCAGGCAACAGCAAGAGAAACGCAGATATCCCAACTGCCAACTGCTTGCCCTAGCTACCAGCTACTGTTCCAGTCTTCCAAGCACTGGCACATACGAAAACATCCCCATAAAAGCAAGTTTTTTGGGAAAAAAATGCGTATCTAGTCTCATTCTTTACTCAAAATACTTCATTGCGAGAGCTCCTTCCTTGGAAGCCCCGTTCCCCTGCCACCTACCACTACCTGCACCACTAGGTGAAGCTTCATCTCGGTTCTGCGACCACCAGTTGAAGCTGACTGGACTTGATACTTCTCTGAAGCAACAAGACCAAGATCAGAATCAAGCCCAGAGTTTTTCTCTTCCTCCATTGAAGATTCCCTCACGATAAACTGATCGCCTGCTTAGGGAGAGGGAGACAGTGCAATGGCTGAGTCCACGCAGGGGCGGCACACGACAACCCTCATCAGTGCTCCTGACCGCCAGAACTTCACCTCTTTGACTGTAAATTCAAGTCAGAATCTGTTTTTGTTTCCTTCTGACAACTTGAACTCAACTTTTTCTCTCTCACAGAACAGGTTCTAGATTGAAGCATTGTTTTAGGGGGTTTTTGTGCGTGTGGGTTTTTTTTGTTAATCAACATTTGTCACTGTCTGATCTTCCCCCAGTATTCACTGCCCTGGGTGCAGCAGCCAAACTTCATTCATATTCAGATTTGCAGTGGAGTCCTCTTAATTAACGTGAAATCTTTACAACCGTCTTAGTAAGTGAAACCTTCACTGAACTTAAAGATGTTGTGACACCAAGAGTAAGATAAGAATAACAAGCATCAGTAACTCAATTCCTCTCCATATTTAGAGGAATATTTAACTAACCCTGAGAGTTTTATTTGATGCAAATCCGCATTTCAAAGCTCTCGGAATGCCAGTTGATTCACTGCAGTAAGACCCCTCTCTCCTGCCAGCATCCACACCCTCCC
>NW_009936730.1:32229-32436 GCF_000696875.1 Nestor notabilis
CGGGCTCCCACAGCCACCAAGAGAAGCTCCAGATGAAGCATCACTGATGGGTAACAGGAGCGACTTCAAATGCCAAAGCACAGATCAGGCATCACTGGGAGTGATGCAGCTCGAAGAAGATTAACTTCTAAGTGTAAAAGCTGCTCTGCGTTTTCCAGTGAGTCTACAACTTCATGCCTCCTCGATAACATCTCCTGCCTATTAAAC
>NW_009936731.1:0-683 GCF_000696875.1 Nestor notabilis
ATTTTCTTAAATGTAAGTGAACAGCTGTAACTAGTAGCAGGTCCCCATCTAAGACTAGATCACTCTATAAAGATACTGTATGGGGCAGACATTGTTTGAACTTGGCTACTTTTATAATAAGGTAAATAAATACAGCTCTGAACTGCATGATTTCTAGTAGCTCTTTTCCAGCAGGGTCTGTTTTCACACAAGCACCTCTTTGTCTCCACCCATCTTAATCAGTGCACACGCCAAGGTGGCCCCAGCAGCAGTGTCCCCTCCTGTCATGGTAAGGGTCTTCAGTCTATCTTTTTTCCTCTTCCTGAACAGCTAGTGAAAAAAACAATTTAATTATCATAAAAGCAAAAATTAGGGTTTATAAAATATAATGAGCAACTCCCCATACATAGCCAGACCAAGTTCCTGCTATAGTTTTCTCTTTGGAGTGGTCACAAGTATTATTCCCCAGCTACTTGCAAAGCCAGCTGTAAGACTTCAAGTTAGGAGCCTGGATTACTTAAAGATGATCCTTATGACTGTATCTAAAAGCAAGTAAATTCTGTCCCTGCTCAAGGAGTATTGCTAAGTCTTTGCTGGCTCAATGTGCCTCTCCAAATTGTGGCACAATGCCAAGTAGCCTTACCTTATCATTTCAAGCAGCTTCTTAATGGACCTTCTTATCTGGCTCCTGCTCAAAATCACTT
>NW_009936731.1:714-27318 GCF_000696875.1 Nestor notabilis
CTGACTGGAAAGCCTTTCACCTTTCTCAGCTTACAGAAGGACCACAGCTTCACTGAGAGGAGATCCTTGCCATTGCCTGACTTTTCTGAAGGTGCCTTTCTAAGGCCTCAGCCATTGCAAGGAGTAGTACCCTCTTAAGGAAGGCAGACCCTGATAATGCAGCAAAGCAGACATACATAAACTGACATCAGTTCCCCACTGGGGCTTTCCTTTACAGGGCCTGGTATTCTGGGGAAGATCCCCCATGGCAGCAGCTCTCCCTGCCCCTCATTGCCTCCTTTGAGCTCTGCCTTGTCCTTGTTTCCAACATCAGAAGACCAGTCTGCCATTCTCAAGGTAGCTCTGAGCCAGGGCCTCGTCACAAGCTCCCAAGCTTTACTTCTTGCTAAAGCCAGGTCTATAGAGGGCCAGAGCTGCACAATGACTGATGCTGCCACCACATGCAGTTTGGCTGTGAAGTGCTCCCCAGGGCTGGTAGCTTCCCAGAATTCGTGGCTGCTCTGTGGACTCAGGTTTGGACTGTGCAGCTCATTCTTCAGGCAAATGCTCCCAGAAGCAGTGGCCAGCAGTTTTGCTGTGCTGACCACTTCAAGATTAGCCTAGGAGTCCACAAATGGAGACTGAGTGGCACCAGATTTGATCGCTGGCTTTTTGATAAATCCTTGACTAAATACGCTACTTTCACAAAATACTTAGAAAAGATGTTATCTTTCAACAAATAAAAACCTTCTTGATTCCTTGGGTTTATCTCCTTTGATTGGGAAAAGCATGGCAGTAATTTCATAGAGATACCACAGTACCTATTCCTCTTTTAAGGCATTTTTCACCCTTTTAAAAAGCAGGAATATTTTCAGTTTTTGTAACAGGGATTGAACAGATGGGTGGGCAGACGGTGGGTATAAAATAGTGCTGCAGGAAACAGCCAGGAAAGCAGCTTGCTCCCATCCATCCCTGCTTGTTTGTTAGAGGAAAGATGCTATTTGAGGTGTGGACTATAATGGGACAGTGCCTCAAAAGCATAAGGCCTAATCTCATCGTGGTAGCTTTGCTCAATAGCACCCACTGACTCCAGTGGAAACAGGGCCACACTCAATGAACAGCACGATTTAAGTGCTGCCCAATATTAAAAAGGGCATTTTGTGCAACTGTTCTGCCTTCCATGCCACCTGGCACGCTGTAGGAGACTAAACAGGAAAAAACTGCTTTTTTACATAATGCCTTTATATGGAGACCAGTACATGCAGTTTCAGGATGCTGAAAGCTGCAGGACAGAGAGGGAGGGGCAGGCCCTCTTCGAAAGGCGATGATTTGGTACCAAACCTGAGAGTTTACATCTTGGCTGACCTTTTCTAGCACCAGTGCAGACTGGTTGTCTGCCAACGGACTTCTCACCCAAGCGTGAGCCTCTGGCAAATGCCATCCTTTTAGACACCAGCTTCATTCCTCCTTTCCTTTCCAGCTTCTTTGCTGTCAGGTATGTTCTTGGTGGGACAAGGTTCTCCCCTGGCATTTGATTGCTCCCACCTGCATCTTTGGTGAAGGTCTGTGCTTTATCAGCTGTGTCATGGTTTAACCTGCTTTGTTCCTTTCTGATTTCCTCACCAGTGTCCCTGCTTCTTTCTGACTTCTTCTGATTCTTCTCCTCTGTCTTCCCCTTCAACATTGCCTCCTGTATTACCTCCACACAACTGAGGGGCCTCTTTCTCTCTCAAAAGTCACCGTTTCCTCATCACTGTCCTCACTGCTGTGACTGGTTTTCTAATCTCTTACTTCTGAATTAAAGTCATGCAGATGCATATATCACAAAGGATTGGGCTAAAATATTACCCTAAAAAGCTATGCATATATCATGAACAACAGGGCTATGAAAATATCTTAAAGAGCTTCTGTTTTCAAGAGCACAAGTCCTTCAAGTACAATTTATACAGAATACGTATGAATAATTGAAGCAGTGGCTGGTTTAGAGTACTAAAATAGGCCTATGGCTTTAATAGCAACACCTCTGTACTTCAAAGGCGGTCACAGTAGGAGTTATGTTTTGTGAAAAACCCCAACAACCTCTCCCCTCCAAATTAATATATATTGAAAGCCAAGATTTTGACAGTGACTCCTGATTCATTCTGGAGTAAGCATGTGTATTTTTGTCTAGCTTATCTAGTCCAGATGCTATTCTGCATTTTTAGACTTTACTCCACAAAGACTATTTGTAATTTTACAGCCAGGCTCTTTATCTCTGAAAAGCTGTATGTTATAAAGGTTATTAAATTTTTATGAGTGGTGGATCCTCAGAGCTAGTAAGCGTGGGCAGTCCTGTTCCACATCAGTGCTATCATGCTTTTGCAACACAAAGAGGTGCAACAGGGAGTTTAGATCTTGGCTGCTATTTACTTACCTCACCTTATTCTTCCTGTGGTTCTACTAATTTGAATGCTTAACTATATTACATTCTTTCATAAATATCTTCACAGTTTTTTTTCTTGTCTTCAAGGATTTATTCTTTTCCCATCAAGTATGTAGTTATTAAGAAGTCTTTTCTGTTTCATCTGATTATTAGTTCCAAGTTGTAATACAATAATAAACTTAGGTAAATGGGAAATCATGTAAAAACATTTATGACAACATGAAATTAGCTGATGACTTCTATCCAGCTGTCTGTATCATTAAAATGTTTTCCATAGTTACCATTACTTGTTACTAATGTAGAGAGGGAGACTGAAAAATTAACAGTTATAATACATGCTTGCTCTTCAACTCATTTGGAAAGACCTTCAAAATATTTTGGTGTATAATGACTTGTCAAGGTTATGGAATCTCACACAGAGCTTAGAAATTTCCTTACGCTATAATTCAATGATATTATATAACCCAGTATTTTTTCCTCTACAAGTGGCCATTGGCTATTTTTAGGTACTGCACCTGATTAATTACAAAAACAGAACAAGCAAAAGAGGAGGCTCTTCATAGCACTAGGTAGGTCCTTGGTTTATATGCAAAAGCATGCAGATGTATTATATCTTTTCAAATATCCCCTTTAAAAATGTGGTTAAGAGCTAGACTCTCTAGGATGTCAGAAATCATGAACTAGAGTGGTTATTTCTGATAATGGATGTTCTGTGGGTTTTTTCCTACCACAAGCCAGGAGAAACTTCCTGTATATAAAATGCTAAATGATGGCTGCTCCAGGAGAATGATGGTAGATCAAGAAGCAGAGATGAGATATAGCTTAAGATAAGACAAAGTTTCAAAGGCGAAAAAGCTGGCCACTGAGGAATGGGAGAGAGATATTTGTGACTCATAGGTAATAGAAATGACTTTCCAAAAAATCAAGCAAGATTCAAGAAAGTATAACCCGTTTGACAGTATTCACTTAAAACAATGATTTCAAATAATAGTTTGGATTAATTTCTGCTCTGAGGATGTAATGATTAAAATAAGTTTGCAGATCAGAATAGACTTTGGTGTGATGCCTTCTCCCTCAAATGGAATTGAGGGAACATCCTGTAAAGAACAAGGAGAGAGCAGATGGTGTGCTGTCTCCCTGAGGCAGAGATACAAGGTGCCACTGTCTAAGTACAGCTACTGGCAGGTCTGCAGTGAGGTACTGCAGTATCAGAACTGATACAAAAAAAAGAACAAGAAGAAGAAGAAAAAAAAAAGGTCAGGCATGCTGGAGTCTTAGCAGCAGGAAAGCAAGCAGCGAAGTCAAAGCAAGCTAATTGTCTCCTCCTTCTCCAGTAAATTACACTTCAAGGGCTATGGCCATCACAGCTTGTAATATCAAGAGAGTTCATTTAAGACTGACTGGGTACCTCTACATTACACTGTAGCTGCTACTATACTTTGAGATTCAATAGGCTTGTGACATCAGTAGTGAGAGGATACACTGAAGATGGTAGCCTAATGATTTTGTCCTGTAGTATCTCTGTGGTATGTGGACTGTTTTAGAGAAACTCAGAAATGGGTTGAAGGAAGAACACAAACAAGTGGTCTTCCTGGAATTAATTTGTCTTCTACTATCTCCTGAAGAGAGACTGGTTTTGGGTTTTTTTTTTGTCTCCTTGTTTTTTGCCTGGGTAATTGTTATAAGGCAGATAGATAGTCTCTCTTCTGCATTTGACTAGCCTTCCACAAGGTAAAGGGCTTATGTGATTTGAGTGGTGTCTACATCAGTGTAATTAAAACTTTGAGGGGACAGCCCAGCTAAACAAATGGGAGGTATTTAACAAAAAAGCGAAAGCATGAAAAGAGGAACTGAGTGCCAAAATAAGGGTTGTGAACAAAATTATTCAAAACATCAAAGTACACGAGGAGGAAAAAAAAAATCAGGGACCTGATTAATGAACAGAAAGCATCAGAATTGCTCATTAAAGGGCATACATTTCATCTAGCAGGTATTACTGAGATGCCATGCAAATGTTTGCATGGCCAGCATGTTAGGGCTATTGAGTAGATCCAATTTCAGGTAAATTAAGTGGACTGAAGGGCAGAAGCTTGACAGGGTCAAAAATTATCTGGGAAACACAGTGTCTTGGATTCTTAGGTATCAGCTATTCCAAGACTTAGAGCTGTAATCTGTGTTCACTTCTAATCACAAAAAAACAGACTAGAGAACAGGATACAGACCATCTTATGCATCTATTAATAACTTACAATCATGAGGGAATACTGCATTGTTATGAAGGCATTTGTTCTGCGTGCCACTGTCAGTATGAACCTATCCTTTCATGTTCATGTATTAAGTCAGATGTGTTCATCCAACACAAAGGAATTTTGTTTTAGGCCTCATCATGACAGATTGTTAGGGTTTGGCTCACAGAGCCAGAAAATAGCAATAACATATGATGTGTTGGCATCAGAGAAAGGGCCTCACTGTGATCTATGAGGTCATGTAGATGCAGAGTCTGAACAAAGAAAATTCTAAGAATTAAGGGAAATGATAGACTTGTCAATAATCATAGATCCAAGGCAGAACATGGAAGTACATTTATCTGCAGTATGAAAAGATGACAAATAGTATGATTATGTAATACAATGATAAAATACTTTCTCTCCTGGAATAATTTAGTATTTTGTCAAGTAGCAGGTATTCAATAGGAACAATTTACAAAATACATAATTCTTGTATGCAGGAATTTTTAGAAAGAGTTGTGTAAACACTGGTCACAGCAATTTTTAGCAACCTTAAACTACTTGAGAAATTCCGTTAACTTTAAAAGGAATTAATGGGGCAAACTGAATGACTCCAGGCTTTTCCATAGGACTACAGCCTCAGATAAACAGTGACATAGATTATACTAGACATGTTTAAAACCACATGAACAAGAGTTGCACACACAAGGTAATATTGAACAGGGTAAATTGTATGGATTTAGAATGTGGCACTGATGTCACTGCCTGAAATGGATTGTCCAGTTTCAAAGCTCAGACTTCCAGATGGAGACTGCAAACTAGAAGTGGGTCAGAGAAGAGCCATGAGATGGTTTAAGAGTAAAGAAAAGAGTTCTTGAGTAAAGAAACCAGTTCTTGAAAAAGGTTCTGAGAGTTTATTTGATGAGCAAGAAAAGAGATGGCATAGTCATAGTTTATGAGTACATTTGAGAAATAGCATTTTAAGAAGTGAAAGGTCAGCTGTAAAGTGGGTAGAATGCCTAAATAGGTCCAGTAACTGATAATTGTTCTTTAAAGTCATGAGCTACAAGCACAAGTAGAGCCCACCACAAGTTTGTCATCATCGCTTATTTGTGAAACCTTTAACGGTCAAGAATCAGCATGCAGTCAGTTCTGCTTGCACCGCCTCTTTATGCCCACAATAAATTAAATGGTAGAATAAAATGTCAATGACTTAGCATAGACACAAGACTTTTGGCTGATCTCGCTATCCAGAAGGACAAGAAGCAGTCCAAAGTTAGTTTCTGTGTCTAATTAAGGTGAACTGCTGTAATATTACATGCACAAAGTCATAGCAAATCTTATTTTCTGTGATAACAGCTAAACAATGTTGAAGACTGGGGCTTAAACCACCTGCTGTGCAAGGAATGTGCATTTCTGCTGCCAAAGTCTACCCTGTCGAGCACTGCACAAAAGCACCAGGGAAAAACAGGTGCTGTGAGTCCTGGCTGCCTTTGTGTTGTTAATGTTGGACTCAATTTCTTCCCCTGCTTTAAATCAACTATGCCACAAAAGGAAAAAGTCTCAGGTCACCGCAAGAGATTTGATCATCTTTAGCTGTCCATCTTCTAGTGAGCTGTGTGGCAGGGATGAAGAGGGGAGGAGATCATCTCCATGTCCACTGAGACACCAGCTGTGCCATGTAGGACATGGTCCGGGAGCAGCAGGTGGAGGCGCATGCAGACTTTGCCTTCCTTAACATGCCAGGCAGCATTCCAGGGCTGTACAAGAGCTGTGCTTTGCTATTCTTATGTAGCTTTCCAGAGTAACAATAAAAAAATGTAGTCTTCACTTCTCACTTTGCCCTTTCTTTCCATGGGTAAGCCAGTAATTTTCAGTCAGAACCAATAAAGGGACATAGAGACCAATACTCTGCTAAAAGGCTAGCGTTGATGTTCATGTTGTGGGGACTGTGACCATTGTGTTTTAGCAGGTCACTTCATAATAACTGTATGTGGGCCTACTGCAGCTGGGAGCCTCCTTTTTTTCAGACACATTGATGTTTCTTTATCCTGACTGTTGGATGCTTGTGGCTGAGAGATTAGCCCAGCTGTTTTTGTGTAACGCATCCTGCCTATTCACAATATCAGGTTGTTAACTCCTAATTTGATCCACTGGTTGTCCTTCTCCTTCCACAATTGTAGTACAGAAAGAGGAAATTAAAGTGTTCGTTTTTTGTTCTCTGTTATTGTTCATGGCTTATGATATGACTATACGCTTTTAAAGATCTTTTCTTCCCAAAGAATTCCCTGGCTACCTCACCTCCACTCACACGCTGTTAATATTTTTCTACTTCTGCTAACTTTTTTGAATTGGGATTCATCATCATGCCACAGGAATGTGAAGTATTTATTCATATAATACCCCAAGTGCTATTTTACATTCCATTCTTAAGATCTCCCAGCAACCCATATGCCTTTTGAATCACCACTGTGAAGTATGGAAAGGTTTTTCACAGATGGCCAAGTGTTTACAATTAATTGAGAACCTACTAAGTGTAGTAATAATTCCATGTGCTTATTAAAAGCTGAATTACCTATGTTTGCTAATGCATTTTTTGTTTGTGCCTTTATTATGTGCCTTTCTTTTTTCCTTTTTCTTCCTAAACCCTCTGAAGATCTTATCACCTCCATAGCGCAGAGAGGACCACCTCCAGATGTTGCGATCTAAGTAATGCTATTACCTGTGCCTGTTGACATCTCAAAGTTCAACCTTTTTCCAAGTCATTAATAATCATAATAAACAGTCGTAGTCCTAGGTGCTGCCCCTCCCAGATGCAGAATGTTACTACAGCACATGAGTCTAGGAAGCTGTCAGACTATCACAGTCACTAAATTTAACTGTAAACTCTTAATGTTGAACATTTCTGTTAGAAGTTCACTCATCCATCTCACACACCTTTAAATAATCAAGGACTATCAATAGCTCTGACCATAGGAAGCAAACAGAATGTCTTGCAATAAAGCTGAGACTTTTGTAAAGGAAAAGAGAGCACCTGAGCTGTAGATGGTGGATTACAGCACAGAGCAGATGTTTTTGTTCAGAAGATTGGAAGATTGCCTGGGGGTTCTTACTGGATTGTAGTGAAGAGATACTGAAAAGCAGCATACACAGGAGTTAGTTGTTGCTCAGTTCCTCACTTTCAGTTGGCTTCAACTAGGTGCAGTGTTTCATTTTCCTAGATGAAAGGTACTTCTTATGGAGTCAGACTTGTTCCCTTGGTTTCTTTTCTGATCCTTCTTTCCTACAATCATGGAATAACTGAGGTTGGAATTGACTTCTCATGGTTATGTTGTCTGACCCCTTGCTCAAAGCAGGTCTAACAGCAGCTGGAGCAGGATGATCCCTACATCCTACAATTTCTCTTTTTTTTTTTTCCCCTTATCAGTTTAGGTGGGAAAAGGACACATGAAAATTTTGTTCTCTTGCTGAGTTTTTACTTCAAAAGACAGAAAAGAAGGTAAAATATCCTGACAATTCAGAGCAGCTCTGTAAAAGCATGTACTTCAGATTTCTCTAAACTATTATCTCAAAAGCCTTACTCTTCTACTAATAACCGCTGCTTCTCAGTTGCAGTGGGAGAACCAGATCCAGACAGGTTCCAGCTGTGCCACCTGGAAACAACAAAGCAGAGGCCACACGCCTTTCCACACCACTAACCTTTTGAAATCAGAAGGGTGTGATGCGAAAGGCGGTATAGAAACACTCCCTAGTTTTCAGAGAGGGACTGCTGCTCCGACATACTACCTCTGCTTCTATCAGCTCTCCTGCTCCTTCTGCTCTTCAGGTAATTGCTATTACAGTCATGGCTGTGGCTTTCTTCAAGGATAGTTCTTCAACTGTCACATAAACATCGCAGTGTCTAGTCTTTGACATGCCTCCTCTAGACAGGGGTAAAATATATCTTGCCCGTGACATACCTGCTGTAGGCAGGAGCAAAATATATAATTTTAGAAAACATATTGATGTTATATCTTCAAAAGTCACATACCCTGACCTTTCAAGGATCTGTCTTAGGAGTATGGGGAAGAAAAGGAGAAGTCCTTCTTTGAAGGAACACGCTTTTTCTTCCTTATTCAACTGCTTGGTATCCCAAACACATGAATAAATAACTCATTGTTCAAGTTTCTCCACTATGAAGCAAATGTGGTTTATATGCAGCTATCCCGCTCGCTCTTTTATTTTTTTTTTTAAGGTCACAGGTGTACCCAAATTTTACAGGTTTCCTGCCGAGGCCTACACAAAACCTGCCCCTTTCCACCCTCTGTAAGCATTAGGCAGAAGAGGGCTGTAAAACTTCCCTTGGGATATGCCAGCCTTCTTGGATGGGTAAGAGGAAACAATAAAAACAACTTTTAAAATATCTAACCGTGGCTGATGCACTGAAGCAGCCCCAAGGGTCACTCAGTATCTGGGCACTGCTTTTGGCTCTGGGCAACTGACAGCCTATTGAGACAGCAGAAAGGAATGGAGTGACTGGCTATGGATCTGAGACAAGTTACTATCTTCATGTAAGAAAACTTCTTTTCCTAGGTGGGATTCCTACCAGGGTCAATGAGCTGCACAGGAATAAAACCCACAAATTGTCTCTTCTGTTGATTTTTTTTCTCTTTGTTCGGACTTTTTTGGGGTTTTGTTTGGGTTTTTTGTTTGTTTAATGTGGGTTCTTTTGTTTTGTTTTTATTTTGAATAGCCATTACTTTCCTAACCAAGAACAACAAGCTGATGGTCTGTACTCATGTGCAACCATACGTAAACAACAAATATAGCTCACCTTTTGTCAAAGATAATTATATCACTGCCATCAATACCATCTCATATTTGGATGTGATCAAAGGACTGGTGAAAAGTCAGGCTGAAATGGAACTGCAGTTACAACTGGCAAAAAGAGTGGAGGGTAAAAGAAGGGCGATGGCTATTCTTGCTTTTGCAACCTGTCAGTTGGACAATGGCCCTGTGATATACCTGAGCATGATGTCCACATCCCTGGAGAACCTCAGGTAATGTGGAGCACTATAGCTAGCTTTGTCAGCAAGCCAGGATGCTGCAGATGCAGCAAACCTTTCTCTGAGCTACATACAGGCTTTCCATAGTATTTAGGAGAAAGCTAAATGCATAATAATCAAAATCCTTGAGAAGCTGTGCCTAAGATACATTAAAAATGCCCACACTCTGTACATCTGGGAGGAAGGCAGTCCTCAACATCCCTATGCATATGATGCACAGGACCTCTGTGAGAAAGATGGATCCTGACCATGCAAGCCCCATTCAGAGCCTCACACTTCAATGCAGCTCCTCACCTACTGCTGCCTAAGACCCACCTCTGACCTCTTCAGTCTCACAGCAGCACATGTATTTAAAAAAGACAAATGAAAATGTCTTCAGAAAACAAAATGTTCTGCCCCTGCTCCTCCTCATGAGGGAAGGATTACGGTACAAACAAGACATGACAGATGTTTGTCATTATACATAAGTGCACAGGTGCTCTCAATATAACATCAGAAAAGCATCTAGATTAAAATATAAAGCAGCCTTCTCTACTCCCTGCCTGCTATTGCCGTGTTACTGCTCCTCTATGCTTTTCTTCCTTGCCTTCCCTGCATTTCCCATGGCAAAGTGAAGTCCTGCTGCCACCCACCACAAACACCATCAGTCTGCTCTCACCTTTCTCCTTCAGTCCTCTGCTGTGTGTACAGAGGGGACATTTGTAGGCAAGTTAGTAGCAGTGACATTCAGTAGTGCATCCCTGCCACTTGTTTTGGGTTATCTATGAAATGTTCAGGTAACGTCTATATGACTCATATTTCTTTAGCTGTACCTCAATACCTCGCATTGCAAGAAACACCTACAGGTCTGTATTTCTAAGCATAACACTCCACATGACTGCAGAGAGGATTTTTCAGGGGGAAGGAGGAGTTTTTTCCCACCCAACTATTGCTTTGCACCTCATGCCCCACGAAGTAAATGGAAAAGATTGCAGCCATCTCAGGAATGCTGCTGCTGCCATCTCCTGAGAAAAGCTAGGCTGAACATGTTTAATGGAGTTACAGAAGCTGCTGCTGTTGCCAGAATGTCTGCCTAACCTTGTTCTAATAAAATGGAGTCATTTTGCTGGACTAGACTACTCTGTAAATGAGTTATATCTAAGATTACTGTTATCAAACTAAAAATACAGGATCCAAAACCGTAAGTCTAGCAGTTGCCTGGAAATCTCATTTGCAGACATAACATTAGATCACAGTATACGAGGTGATTAATCTTCACTGGTTCCCAAAGGTACGCAGGAAATCCATGCTCTACCAAGCCATGGAGGCCTCTAGGTGCAGCTAACTGGGAGAGCTGAAATTTGGAATTCAGAGACATAAATGCTGTTGGGACTTTAAGCTGTAATGCTTACATTTGTCACATTTAACCCTAAGCATGGAGATTTTGAGGAAAACTACCTCAAAATCAGTATCAGAAACTACCATAAATTTAAAGACTATCAAGGGATACTATGAAGTCTACTCAAGAAGTCTTTAGTCACTATTGAAAATAGAATTCATGCTCCTTCGTCACTTAGGTAACATCAACAGCCCTGTGAAATCCACTTTTCTAAAATCCTGAGATGTAGTAATTTCTTTTTCCTCTCTCTCCATATGTGAACATATGATTGCATGTGTTCTCACAGACAACGAAATGTCTCGTATTTTCTAGGAGCATTTATGTGGGTCTACAAGGCTTTCCCAGCATCTTCTTTTTCAGTTATTGAAAGCAGTTTCTTACATGATAACAGTTCAAAAATTGTTATGAAGCTCCATACCATATACAACCCTCCCCCAAATAAGGGATGATAGATAATAGGACTGCCGATCAGTTCTAGGCCTTTCTTCATTAACAGCATTTTGAGACACAGGTCGATGCATGAAGCTGTGTTATATTGTCATCTGTACCCTGCTGCTGTTAATGAGATTTCTTTCCCATTCATCCCTTAACAATAATGCTCATCCTGACCTTTGTAAAGTACTTCAAGATGATGCTTCAAAAGCACTAAGCAAGTACTAAATAATATTATCTGATTATTATAACTCCAGTGATAGCTATGGCAATTTTTTTCTGTGTTCGCCCAGAGCTAATGACTACTTAAGAAATATCACTATAGTAACATTACTATTTCTAATTTTCTTCCAAATTGCCAATGAGACTTTGGTTCACTTTCAAGATGAAATATTTCTGCTTGTACTTTCTGAAACTGAATCCAAATGCCACCTTTTTTTTTTTTTTTTAACAGTGAAAATTCACTTTTCTTGGTCACAGAAGTGGCAGTGCAGATATCCTTCTTTTCCTCTGGCAAGCAATAAGGAAAGAGAATAAAACTCCTTTGAAAAGCCTCAATCTGAGAGCTGAAGAAGACTTTAAAGCCTCTGCTCCCACTTTGCTGTATCCTATCTGACTGTGTGTCTCCCATCTTACACCCCACAGATTTGTCCTCTAGGCTACAAAAGATGAGTTAGTTTTGGCAGAATACCAAAGAGCAGTGAAAGTTTGGGTTTTAGTGTAATATTTCTTGGTCAGCAGAGAGAGTGGTACACAAAAATGGACAGGAGCACTGAGAAGCCATGACCTTACAAGTCATTCAGCTTTTTCACTGCAAACATAGTGCCATGGGAAAGGTATGGGGCTTCTTCAGAAAGCCTGCTGTCCTCTCCTCTGCTGCAATGGGTCATACCATGGTGCTGGCAGAACATCCAGCACTCGGGCAGCAACTGGAAGGGGATGTCGCTGGCTGGATTGCTATCACCACACACTGCTCAGCTGTGGCAGCATATGCTTGGCATTCAGTGCCAGAAAGGGACACGGTACTGTCCTTGTACGCTCTGAGCAGCAAGCAGCTTTCTCTAGAGTGAGGAGATGGTCAAGTGAAATGTGCCAGGGAGAGAAAGGGAGCCAAACCAAGTGTCAATGGGAGCAGAAGTAAGAAGAGGAACATGAACAAGAAAGGCAAAAGAGGAAGAAGAGTTGTGCTAAATGACAGAAAGACAGAGAGGGGAGGGAGCAAAATGCAGAGGGAGACAAAAGATCTGTGATGGTGCCAGGAGCTATTTTCTTAGCTTAAAAAGGATCCAAGAGGGAAAAAATAAGGCTAAACCCCATGTGCTCAGAGAATGTTCTCTGAGAATATACTTTCCCTGCTTGGGAATGGCAGGTCCCGTAGCAAGCTGCAATGTCTGCCTCAGCAGAGCTAACAGTGCCACTACAGCCTAAACAAACTGTTAAGGAACCTGTGTTAACACCAAAAAGCTGTTTTCATATAGAAATGACCTTTACAGGAAATTCCTCTGTGTGTGTGTGCCTCTGTCTGTTTGGAATAATTTCAGTCGAAGCTTATCTAAAAAATTCCACTAGATAGAAATGTTCCATGCTTTCATTCCAGAAAGTATAAGTGGTTTTGCTCATATCATCAGGAACAGATCAGCCCAGCCATTTGCTTTGGCCTCTGCCCCTTCTGCGCATCCTAACAGTTTTTACACTATCTATCTTCAACTTCAGGTGTTCCTCATAGTAGTTGAGAGTAGTGTGGGCCTTTCCCCAGCATCAGAGATGCCAGAAACCCCTTGCCACTCTGGCTGCAGTGGGAGTATTCAGGGCTGCCAGGGAGCTGGAAGTCTGCAACAAGCATCTTTGGCTCTGCAGCAAGAAGCTTCATGCTACAGGTCCTGAACAAGACTTCACCAGAGCTGCAGACCTTTGTAGTTCTGGTTCTGAAGCAGCTGCCCGGTGAGCTGGCAGGAAACGAGGCCAAAAATATCCTCTGCTTGTGGTACATCCAGAATTTATTTAGTCTGGTATTCTTTGGTGCATTCGAAGGCTTCAAAGGACAGCCTTGTTTGTTGGAAACTTCCTGACCAGCTGTGGTTTGATATTCAGCAAGTCTGCCAGCAAAACTGAGGAGAGAGAATCAGCGGCAAGGGGATTTTTTGTGAATGTGAATAGGCAAATGAACCAGAACACCCTTTTTCTCTCTATCCTGCTACCCCAGCGGAAGGACATGAACAGGACTCAGCATTCCTGAGTAATCACAGAGGTTTCTGTGGATATAGGTGTAATTTCTGCTCACCTTATTATGTCCCTGATCATTAGGCAGAGAGTTTCAATAAAACATGGCCTTCATAGCATGGATAATTGTTCTAGGTTCATACTGAGGTTCAGTCCTATACATTTTAATTTGATTACTACATATTTCAGAAACCCCACAAATATCTTGACACCTGGTAACATAATGTTACAATTAATTAGAAAACTTACCTGATTCTGATACACAGCAAGGGGTGGTAACAACTGAATGATGCTAGCACTTTTCCAGCATGAAAGATTTCTTCCAGCATGCCCTGTAACTTATGCTATAGCTTATCTGTCTTCCTCTAGGTGGAGTAACCTCTCTATTGCCCTGCAGCTACAAATAGGCACTTAGGTTTTAATACTAGCAGTTGCTCCACTGCAGAAAAGGAGGGGGACTTTTATTCAACTTCAGAGAACATTACAAGAGGAAATATGGTATCCTACTGAATGCTGGGTATAAGCATGCAACTAAATTATAGTTCTTGAGTGTAATATTCCACACAGTTGCTACAAACAAGGTCCAGCTGAATCTTGCAGCAGTCAGTTGGCCATCTTGTCCTCTAAAGACAGTGGTTTATAGAAGAATGAATTGTAGGCACTGAAGTCTAAATTAGGAAAGCACTTCACATGTTTAACGCTATACTCAGGGCAGAAATTTAAGAATATCACTTACTTGGAACACGCAGTAAGAATAAATATCTTTAATGTCAGAGACCCTTATGCTAGAGACAAAATTTACTGTGTGTAGATGTGATTTATTAAATAGGCTGGTTGTCTGAAATACGGTTTTAACCAGATCCCAAACAAAGCAGTATAATTTTTCACTTGGAAAGATAATGTGTTTTTTTATAAGAAAACCATTTATAAAGTATTTGAGACACATTGGCACTACAAAAGCAGTAATACAAAAAGACATTAATAATGAGATTAATCACAACAATTACTAATAAGATAAAGTTTTCCTACATAGCTTTTAGATTTCTTATTTCCTCTAGATGAAAAATACATTTGCTCTGTAATGTTAGTTACATTTTAATAGGTAAGATTTTTCCTCCAGGGTGAGTTTCACCAGCCACAATCAAGAGTCAGTGCCACTAGTCCAATGCAGTGCCATTAGCTTGACCTGGATAAGCAGGGACAGTGTACACTAAAGATCATGACAGTTATATGAAGAGTATGGTAATGATGAACCTAAATGGAGCTAAATGATGGAGCTAAATTATTCACTCTGCCACACAGATTTTCTGGTAGCTTGGGGACTACTGTACAGAAGCCCTATCTCTTTATTGTATGTAGCCTGCATGAGTGGAACAACTTACCTGCATTAACAGTTGCACTGAAGAGTGTTTTTTCAGTCTTTGTATGTCTTTTCATTGCACTTGTAGAGTGCAGATCACAGGATTAGCTGAATGTGTTTAAGGTGTATTGAATTATCAGTGCTAAAATAGAGTTCACAGGTTTAAATGACTTAGTTCACTGAGTCCTTGGGGTTTGGTCATCCCGATTCTAAGTATTTTGTCTGCTGCTTTGTTCTTCCAGAGCCATCCATTTACAGCATGATAAAATCATTAGTGCTGTTTATGTGTCACAATGTAAATGATTTATTATGATACATAGTGGCTACCAGGTGCCTTGTCTTTCAGCTTTGGTATTTAATTGTCAAGATGCATTTTAGTTTCCTAAATTGTGCAATCTGATATAATAAAAACTGCTTACAAAACAAGCAAATGCACTGACAAAGGCAAAACATTATCTCATTTATGAAATTTGTTACTAAAACCAGGACCTCATTCAGTGTGCTCACTCATTGCTATTTATTAGCATTTGCTTAAGGTTGCAACTGAACGAAGAACAGTAAATGCAATTTAGTGCAGAAAGGCAGGGTCACATGGCCCGAGTCTTAGTTAATTTATCTTTCATGACAGATTCTATTTGCTGCTACTAGTATTATTACCCGGCAATATATTTCTCCCATGATAGTGCATCTGTAGCTCTTGCATTGCCAAACTTAGTGGTAGCATTTAATTTCTGTGACATTATTCAGTTATCAAGAAAAAGCAGTGCATGCTGAGAAACACAATGGCTATTTAATGATAGTGCAAAACCCGAGGTTTTGTAAGCAAAAACAGTGTATCAAGTACTTTGCTAAAAGCACTTTTCTTTCCAAGGCTGTGCTATCCCATTCCTGTTCCTGTCTTGGGAACCTGGGCATTCACCCGGCAGATCTCCACATGAAGGCTAATATGTAGATATGCTGAGACAGTAGACACAGAATGAGTTTGACAATTAAATTTCATATCCTCTCCCTTCAGTAATCACAGCTGGCTAGTGTTCAAAGACTATAGCACTGAATTATAGGAAAACCACCCTGAAATTGCTGAAGTCGTCTACTCTATTCTGCTTTCTGTGTAAGATGAGCTCTACATATGTAATTTTCAACAGAAACTAACCTAATCCATCCTTGGAGACCTACAGTGATGGAGAAGCCATGTAACTCATATTTCCTATGATACTATACACACATCATTTTGTAGGACATTCTGATATTCATACCCACTTTAACTGGAATACTCATGATATAAGTTACCCAACAATGTAGCTGTAAAATAGAAATTTTCATGAAGAGACCTTCAACAGGAGTTTGTTCTTGACAAAACATTACTTATTATCTTTACCTACAAACTGTAAGACAAAGGAAGATGATGGATAGCAGGTTTTGGAAGTCGGGGAAGCTGGTGGAGTGGTAAATTAGACCAATGCTGACTGTAAAGATCTGTATCATTTGGTAGGATGGGCTGATTTGACTATCCTGGTTTAATACAGATATATCTGCAATCATACATCTAAGGAACAAAGAGCATAGTTTATACAGAGAGGATTGGACAAACTATTTCAAAATGATGCAACATGAAAAGAAGTCAGGATCTTGGTAGATAATTAACTGAACATGAGCCTGCCGTAGGATGATGCAATTAGAGAGTGAATGTCAGCCCTGAAGCCTAAGCAGGGAAAATACCAAGTGGGAGTAAGAAAGTGATATAAGTTCTGTTTATAGCAAAAATAAAATCATCACAGGAATACCGCGTGCAGTTCTCAGACCCCCACTTCAGAAAGGCCTCTGACAAATCAAAAAGTAGTCAGAAGTTCCTGCAAAAAATATGTTGAGGTCTGAAAAGCATGTCTTATCGTGAAAAGCTGAGTGAGCAAGCAGCTCGTCTTATAAAAAGAAAAGCAAGGAAGACTATTACTTAAATGTAAAAGGTGTTTTTGATTGCGGTCGGCTTTGTAGGGTAGAAGGAAAAGGCATAACAAAAGATGGTTTGGGGTATTTTTCCCTTGAAAAGAAAGAAATATGTAAAATCTAACTGCAAACAAAGCCCCTAAAAAAACCCTCCCCCCAGTGAACAGTTAGTCATATTGACAGCAAGGTGCTGGAGATTCTACTCTGTACTGTTATGTCTAAAGGTCTTTCCAGGGATATGACAATTTCAGGAGAAAATTACAGACCTGCTGCTGAGACTTAGAGCTGAGGTGTTACAGCTTGCAGGCTCATAATGATCTTCTCTGTCCTCAAAGTCTGTGATCAGCTGACTAATATAATTCTACTTTCTTTCTTTGGGTTCTGTTAAATCATATTGATGTCTATCTGCTGAGGAAGTGCTGTAAGCCCTTCAAGCTTGAAAATCAGGCACAATATTGCACTAGTTTTGTACAGATTTACCACCACTGAAATCATTAAACTTGTATGTAAAGGCAATCTTGAGAACAGGGAGACTATAAAGTTGTTTCTGAACTGCACAACTTGTTCCCACCGTGGAAATAGCCATTCAAAAATTGTACTGAACTGATAGAACTAGAAGCAGTACTTAATTTTGTTTCTACAGAGCTTAGTTCTGCTGAATGCAGAAAATCACATCCTTCGGTTTGTCTTTTTGTTTATATGTTTTTATATTTGAAATAGTACCTAACCGTTAAGTGGTCCTCTCTGCAAAAACACCAGACTGTGTTTTCAATAAATAATTCCACTTTAATGGCAAAGTAATAATTTAGACAGATACAGTGCGCACACCTGCAAAAAAATATACGCAAGCTGGTTTACAAGCTAGAGGAACAATAAACCAATAGAAAATACATCATCCAGTTAAGTTCGATGACACCAAATACTTATTATTAGGGCTTTACAAAGACTACAAAACTTTCCAGATGATTTATTTCACTGTTTCTGTCTATTTACATGATATGTTACATCAAAAATGTACAAAATATAAAATGTGTACAGACAAATGTTTCACAAACAATTTCTGAGTTGTAAACTAGGTGGACTCACTGAGATGTATTGCAGGAAGTTTTGTGTATGTAATATCGTGTGTTTGTGTGTTAAATGTGGCAGGAAAAGATTTGCAGGTTTGCTCAGAGCACAGGTACAGGAAAGAGCAGCTTTCCTTTAGTTCTTTGAGTCAGTCAAGGTGTATGCACTCACATTTTGCATCAGAAATGGATCCAGATTGGGGGGGGAATGATATTGATCTGACTGAAATCCTGTATGCATAAAATCAGTTAAAAGAGTTCTATTAGGGCAATAGCACCGTGTAGGAACCTCTAGATTCAGCGATGCAGCTCAGTGCCATTTGGAAACTGCATTGATTTATCTTTGTTTTACAGCGAGTGACCACAGGGTGGCCACAAAGAGTTAATAGCACCAAAAACACATCCTGAAGGTAACATCCATGGAGGTGTACAGTACATGTCTACACAATGCCAAAGCCCTTGCCAAGGAACCTTCTTGTTAATATGCACCTATTCTAACCGGACCTCTCTTGTGGTATAAGAGCGTTTCCGATTATTCTGAGCAGTTTGAATGCAATCTGGTTGTAGCCTGCCGTGACATACGCACTTAAAATGTTTTCAGATATTTTCTTCCCCAAAAAAATGTATTGGCTTTGTATAGATATTGAAACATGCTGACTGTAGCATTGATAGCTCCTGCATAGTCATAACAACTGTAAGTACAGGACAAACACACTGGGTAATAACAGCTTTTAAGGTTTGCATTCTGTATTTGTTTGCAACATACAGGAAATCTCAGCAAGTGAAACATCTCTTAACACCAACAGAATAAAATACGTTATTTTTGTTTGTTTGATTGATTTCAGTTTGATTTGTGCAAGGCTTTTTTTTTGCTTTTTCTTTTTTTTTTAATATTTACAATACCCACCCAGTAGACTGTGCAAAACCAACCCACTTTTACAGTATAAACTCTTCCTCTTCCACAGTGGACATCACTGCTTCAGTGTTCTTTTATGCTGAATTCTTCATGTACAACAATAGCAATCAAAACAACATGCTAAAACTAGAAAAAGGAAAAAAAAAAACATATATTTGTGCTCATGCTGCATCAAGTGCATCCAGCTCTGCTGGATAAGAATTCAAAACATCTATCCTCCAAAAATTCCATTCCATGGGACCAAATGGATTTGAGCCGATTTTCTCAGCATTTAGGTGGCAGTGGAAGTGGGTTTGGGTTCCTTGTGTATTTCTGAGGGTAGGCAGAGCAATCTATTCACAAGATAAAAATATTATATAGCAACTGTTCTTTCTCCTATCCATTACTTTAAAAAATCATGATATACAGATATGAGGCTACTGTGTTAACTGACTTTTCTCATTAGTAAATGAAGAAAAAAACAGTGTAAATTACCAATGGTTTAGGAATTAAACCAACTGTAAAACTGTTCTAGAAATCTGTTTTAAGGCAGTGAGACAGCACCATAAGAAATGTTCCTTCTTTCACTGAAAAGGCTCAAACAAATGAAGCCCTAAAAAGCCTTTAATCAGTGTTGATTAATAATTGGTATAAAACTGTTGTTAAGGGGTGGGCAGGTGGTTAAAAAAGACCTTTGTGGTAAAAACAACTTTATAAAATCTGTGACTTGTATACTAAAAACTTGATGGAGCGCATCACCGTGACCATGGCAGTTAGAATTAAATTGGCACTTATCCAGCATATCACAGTTATGTTTTCTGGTGATTGCACAATACTGCTTGTGCTTTCTGAGTTACTATCATCATCTTTGACTCATTTTGGAATGGGCAGTAGTGTACAACACAAACACCACTGCAGTCCTGTGACCAGCACCATGTGGCACAACAGAGGTTAGAAGAGAATTAGAAGACCGCATTGTTCATGCAGCGCCTCAGAGTAAACTAAAAGAAAAAGAAAAACCCAAAACCAGAAGAAGTTGCACTGTAAACTCGTACAAGGAAATAGAGACAGAGAGAGACAGAGAGAGAAAGAGGAAAAGAGAAAAAAAAATATTCCAGTTTGGCTAACACGTGTGCAATCTGCTTAGATGCCCTTGGTCTAGGGCCCTTTCCAGTTGACAAATGGAGTCTCACTTGGCTCCAAAGGTATTGAAATGCCTTGAAATTAAACTAATTCAAGCTTTCCACTTCAATTTTTCTTCCTGACTTTGCAGAATTAGGTCTCCTGCCTACCTACAACACACCATTCTCACTCAGGGACCGCGGCGTGCTGCTTTAATACTGGCAGTGGTCTAGTGGAAACAGGTTTTACCATAATCCTCCACCAAGGTTTGTCCCTTTCAGAGAGTTGATTCAAGAGATGAATCCAAAATGTCATCATGGTGGCTGGTGCTATCACTGTCACAGCTTTGTGCGCTCGAGTAGTTGGCTGCCTCTTGAAGCCGCATTAGCATATTCATCTGAAAGAAGAAAGCAATGTTTACACAATCTCATCTCATTTAATGCTGCAGTGACTGTGTTAAAATTTAATTAAGCTCCCTTGCTGTATGAGGTGCGCTGGTATCTAGCTGAGGGGACGATACAAAAGGATTTCAGAAAGGGCAGGGTGTCAGCAGCTCTTCCTGCCACTCTTTTCATTGCCTTCTGCTCTTTAAATAGAAGTTTAAAGGTCCAAAGAGCCAGAGCGATACAACGGAGCTGCCTAATAACTCTTTAATTCAGGGGTGAGGATGGCTGCAGCTGCAACACCAGCAGGGGAAGGAAGCCATATCACAGCTGGACATCTGGGCCCATATTTGGAGACATTCAAGCTTCCAGATAATTTTTGGATGGTGTAGACACACTACATTGGAAAAGCAACTGAAAACATAATCACACTAACATACCCCCTCTATAAGTGAGAGATGGGGAGGGAGCAAGAGAGGGGTGAACTGAGGCCAGTTGCTTCATAAAAGAGTCCCATCTGTTGTTGAGGGGCTGACCTCAGCAGGAGAGCAGCAACAGATCCTCCTACCCAGAAAAGGAGAGCACCCACACAATTCGGGTTTATTAGAACCTGAAACCCATCTGAAAAATCATCAGAAAGCAGCATTAAGCCATAGATAATTACTTGGATGCTTGATGCCTAACTCTGTGTAATGATCAGGATTTTATTTATAAAACATCCGCTTCTGCCAGCATGCTCAGAGCTGCAAGCAATGTTGACATTGCTTTAGTGTTTTTCAAGGAACAAATATGCTGTCATTACAAAAAAGCAGGCAATAAAAAACCAAAGAGAAAGAGGTATGCTTGTGTATTTCTGTGTTAAGCCCCTTTTCCAATTTTGCTCAGGAATCCTTGCATCTCTGTGGTCTCAACCTGCACAGCTTGCAAAGATTTCTCTAGGTATTGAACAGTGTTTAATATCCTTTAATGCTATGAGATAGCTCTTGCTGAAGGTTTAACGAGTATTCATGTTTGAGAATACATGCGATGGCTGTGCAGTACAGCCTGCATGTGGCACGTCCTGTTTCCACAAGTGCAGTGTCTGTCCCCCTGTGAGTTCCACTGGGGGTGAGGACAAGCCCTCCATTCACCAGTTTCAAGCCACTGATATTTAGCCAGATACACATACTGATCACAGTGTGCAGGGAATAAGAGTGGTGGGACACTGAACTTGAGGGGCCCAAGTACTTTCACAGTATGCACATGTGCTAGAAGCCTGGCCAATACACTAACTGGCAACCCAAATCACAGGGTCAATCACCCCAAAGCTTATGGAATAGGAGACAGGTGATCAAATGAGGTGATTTTCTACACTTGTTCAGCATGCAAGATCTGGTTTTGGATTCCAAACTCTTTGGGGAGGCTGAGGAGTCATTTTCTTAGCACTGATAACAGTTAAACGCATTTTCCTCTGAAAAAATTCCCTTTTTCAAGGGCTGCTGTACTTCCAGAAGTACAATTCTCTAAAATGGTATTTTGACTTGTGATAAAGGCAGTCTATAGAGAAAGCACTATACAAGAATAGCAGTTCAATATATGCAATTTAATAGTCCATTATCAGAGCAGGCAATGGTAAACCCAGACATTTGGGATCATATTTAAATAAAACAATACGTGGTATTGAGGGAAACCAACCTCTTATCTTTTAATACCACCACACTTGCAATCCTTTTACATTAAGACTGTTATACAGCCATTGGTTATCTTGAAATGTTCTGAGGAATGGGAGGATGGCTGTCTAATTTGCATTTCCACTAAATTCTTTATGATAGACAAGTTAGATAATGTGTTTTTCTCAGTCCTTCACTTGTAGAATGTAGATGAAGGACTGTCCAGCCTGGAAAGGTCTTTTTAGAATGAACTGGTTAATAAGCTGCTGAAAAATGGTACCCAAACATTATCATGATGAAGACCAAATACTATATGGGGCAGATGGGAAATGAAAACAATTTAGGGACTTATTAACATGATGGTGATTCCTGCTCTCCTGCTAGATTTTCCTGTTATTTTCAACATTTTTAATAAACTACAGTAGGATTCATTTTAAAAGCCCATTTTGGATCAAGTAGACCATTTTTTTCTACTGTACAGTGTACAATTTAATATATGACAATAAAGTATATACTGAAAAGCTTCATCCCCAAACTTTAAAACTTACCAAGGGATCCCCCTCTGTATCAGTCTGTGGAACATGCTTTGAGGCTGTTCCTTCCTTTGCTGATGCATAACCTTCATAACCAACATCTTCTGGTCTTAACTGAAGTAGTGATGGCCACTCGTGCTGTAGAGACGCAGAGCTCCATGGATAGGTATCAGCTACCCACTTGGAGGGATCCTCCCAGGGTGCCCTCTTACCATACATCTATATTACGGATGTAACACAGAGTTATATAGAGTTTTCAGCAGCAGTTGTAACAGCAAACAAAGGTAATAAAAACCATCTACATCATTTTCATAAGTGGTCTACTTTCAGATGTGCTCAGCACTTGGATATGGTATGATATTCAAAAGTCCTCATCTCCATTAATGCTTCTTCAATACAGAGTGGCTGCAAGTTGAAAAGTACTCCATAATTAGCGATATTTGTAGGCAACAGTGGGAGCCACAAGTTCTTGATACAATGTGAAATGAGACCTTTAGGTAACTTGCTTAAGGTGTATCAGTGAAATTAACTCCGACCTATCTAAAACATTCAAGTAAACTGGATTTTGTTTGAAGTGAATTAGGAAGTGTCAGTACAGATTGTTCTCTTCTCCTAGCAAAATGGGCTGCAGAAGCAGACATCTGTCCACACGTTAAGTTTGAGATCTTTCATAAGGTTAAGAAAAGAAATTCACAAAGGACAGGATTTCCCTACCATAAAGCAGAAAAATGTGTATGAATGAGGACAGAGGCAGAAAATACTGTATAATACGAATACTGTAAGTTTAGGTCTGGTAGCTTTTTCACTAAAATGCACCCTCCTCTGCATTGCTGTTCACAAGCAACATGTTAACTGAAAACCCCTTGGTTGCTGATTTATAGATTTCCTTTAGCTGTAACAATGACACATTGGGATGAGGAGCCATCCACCAGGGCTTTCTGTGATTTTCCCAGCTCAAACAGCCTCATGCAATCTGAGGAGCAGCATAATATTGTCAGGGCATACATTCATCGAGCATTTAGATAGGCTGCGCTCCTAAAGGGAGTAGAACACTGAAGGATTTTAGTGCTAAAGCCAGAGAGATGAGTCGTGCTTATCACTGCAACACCTGCTCCCAGGCACTTGCTGAATCAGAGCTCCAGGTTAGGCAGCCAAGTTCCCTATATTATGCACAGAGATACTCCAACTCCTTCTGCCCTACACTGAGGCTAGGCTGCTGTAACAGGGATCTGCCTAAACAAGCCAAGAGGAAATATTTCTCAGCGAGGTAGCAGGCTAACTGCAGGCTCTAGGCAGCACTTACCCTCATCTGAGATTAATGGTAATGAAATCTTTTCTGGAATCTGGAGCAAGGCTTGTAAATTCTGTGTCTGACAAGTGATTTTGCAAAGTACCAGGCTAGAAAGGCATTTTCTACCCACCTCTGGTTCCGGGAACATCTAATTATATCATGTAAAAGATTTCTGTTTATTATTAATAATGTTATTCTATGGAAGCCATCCAAAGCAGCTAAAAATTGGAATGGTTCATGAAAGAACATATTTTCTTCTATATGCTGCCATCTTCTGCTCCAGTATTGAAGTTTTCATTTAAGTAGGTACTCTGTATACTTGGGAAAATATGAGCAAGAAGAATATCACTGCATTTTTATAGGTGGTCTAAACAGGCACTGTTAATCTCACAGTGGCTGTTCTATCAGATATTTGTCAGGTTTTTGCACAAGGCATAAACACTCTGTAATTCCCAGAGAGCCAAGCAGTTTTAGGAAAGTGTGAGATATTCAACAGACAAGATTCTAAACATCCACTGCATCAGTATATCACTATGCCAATACAAGGCGATAAAGGAACTGCAGCTGCTTACACATTTCTTTGACTAGTCCCTCTGCATTGTGCAGTCATTTCTTTCAGCATCATGTATGGCAAAAAACTAAAAAATTGATTTTCCACGAGGTGCCTTTTGCAGAGGACACAGAATTGCATGAAGGAAAAGGGAGAAAGCCAATTAAGACTTTAAAAAAAAAGAACCAAAACAAAAAAGGATTTATATCAAGATTTACATTTGCTCCAAAAATGTGGAATGGTCTGGTATCTTAACCTATATGGACAGCTCACAGTGCTATCCACAAGCAAATCTATCTGTAGCCCTCTTTCTATTAAAGTAGAAGAAATTTTAATGGTTCATTAACAATCAGTGGAACTGCTGCCAACACCTAGCTCTGGAAAGGACAGGATAGAGCGAACTGTGAAGCACAGTGATCTGATGGCACTGTTACCCAAAATGAGAATTACAGTCAGGAGGGAACCTTTGCCCATACAGAGAAACAAAAAAAGGAGAAAGAAAACTCTGGGAAATATGAGCAGGGTTGCAATATACAAGGGCAAGAAGGACAGACCTTCATAGATAAACTTTCTTTTCTTTTACCTGAATGGCAAAAATATCCTTGTTCACAAGCTTTCCCCCACAAGCCTGTATGCCTACATGTATATGTAGGTGGTAGAGGATTATACAGACCAAAGCTATTTTCTTGCACCAGTGTACAGGCTAGTCACTCTTCCATGCAGAAACAGGCTGAGACTATCTCAGGCAGAAACAGGGAGTCAATCTCAGCTTTATTTAGCATTGCTGGGAACTTTTTTTTAAACAGTGGAAAAGGAAGAACCTTCCTCCACTCACAGAGGAGAAACCCTCTTTGTAAAATACAAGACATGCCAGTGCTGGAGTAGACAAGGCCAAATTATACATCAGAGAGCAGGTCAAAAGGAGTTCAAGGCTGATTTCTGTAATCCCTCCACAGATTTTCTTCTTGCAAACAGAACAGCATTCATACTAAGATGCCTTGGTTAAAAGTAGCTTGGAGAAAACCTATGAAATGAATTAGAAAAAAATGCTGGGAAACAAATGACACACCTGAAGCCCTTCTCTCACGGCTTCCAGAAGATATGGCACCAGGGAATAGTTCCAGAGGTCTGTGAACCACACTCTGGAGCCATCAACATCCATAGGGCAAGGGAGAAAAAGGCGGGGACCTGAAAAATCAAGTTGTGTGTTAAAAAAAGTAGAACTAGGAACACTAAAAATAATCTTGAGTTAAAATTTTCGTTAAAAATGAACTAGTGTATCTTTATCCAATTCTAGGGCCTGATCAACACTTACAAATTTTACAAGCAAAGCTATGTAAAAGGATGATTTCTTTGCTAACACAGCTGTTCCACTAAAAGACCTCAGGTCCAAGTGTTTTTATTGCTGTAATTATATTGCAGTGTGAAAGCAGGGGGGAAAAAAAAGGCTTAGGAAAGTTGTTATTGAGGTAAGTTTTATAAATTTAACTTTTTAAATTTATGATACTTCACTTAAAAGCATTAGTAACCAAGGCAGAAGTACCAGGAAATACATACTCTCTCATTAAACTTTCCATTTTCATTTCAATGTTGCTGGCAACCAGACAAATTCCCCACATTGATGTTGTACTTCACACTGAGAGATGACAACTTTTAAAAACATAATATATCTTTTACAAATCTGTAAAATGTCCAGACTGGATCCTTATTTCAAATCACTGCATCAACAGACTCACCAATAGTTACATCTGAAGAGCTGTGTGTTTCTAGGAAGCTGTTGAGATGATGCCATGTTTTGGGGATCCAGTCAATGATTTTGATGAGCTCATTATTGCGCATATTCCTTTCTATTTCAGTCTCAATCAGTTTTCTTCTCAGGTATCTGCCCAAGAAACCTTTAATAGGCTCTGTGTGATTAGCACACAGCACCCACCTGGGTAGAAAGTATAAATGTCAAGTCACAGTGAATAGCAAATACATAATTTCTTCTTATAACATACAGATGACAGTAGTGTCAAAAGCTTCTGAGTCTCATTAGTCACGAAGTGTAAAACTGCTCCAATAAACTAGATTATAGCCCACTCCTACACCACAATCATTACAGGT
>NW_009936731.1:27349-44707 GCF_000696875.1 Nestor notabilis
ACTGCTGAAGACAAATGGAATGCAAGAATGCAATTGTCTTCAACTTGCTAGGGATGCCAGAAAGTATCTTATTTCCTTCACCATTCTCCAACACCATTCACAGACCCATCAATACAGGAAAGACACAGAAGCTAAAATACTTTGCTGTGATGAGATACAAGATCAATGTTTGCTGAAGAACTGGGCTGAGAAGCAGGGAACTGTGCAAACACGGCCATAGCAAATACAGAGTGAATGTACCTGAAATTGTGATGCAGCTCCAGATTTGGTGAAGAAGAAACTCCCTGGTTCATGGTTCCAATAATATAGGGACTGAAACGAGAAAAGTAGTAGTGGGTTTGGTTTTTGTTTTTGTTTTTGATGGAGAATCCATTCAGATATTCAGAAAATATTATCTGCACTAGGCCAATCAATGCATTATATTCTTAGATTTAAAATATTTCTGAGGCATCCTTTTTAATGTTTATTCTGTATGATTTCCCTCTCTGCACATTTGTAGTTTACTATGACTCATCTGTAATAAAAAAATAAATGAGGCAACCCTGTCCTCATGTACCTCATAATTTTGCAGTAGACTTGCGAGTTTTAATTTCAGAAGCCAGTCAATTTCATGGGTAAGACATAGCATGCAGTGATTCTATGAAGGGAAGTCCCTGTGATGGCACTTTAACAGAAGAAATAACCAATGTTGTAGGCCAGTAAAAGTTACAGAGAGCATTATTTTTATTCTTTCTTGGCAATAACATACAGAGAGCATTATTTTTGTTCTTTCTTTGCAGTAACAGTCAGCAAACTTGATACTTCTGCGCTGCTACAGGAAAACTGTAGGAAGTGCAAGCCTGCCTGATATACAGATGCTTCTGCATGTCATGGCTCATGGCTTCCCAGATTCCACTAATATAAAGGGCATTTCTTCTCACTCTCCCATAAGCTGTCCTTCTGATAGTAATGAGCTAGTGTCATCTGACAGGGTGAAAGGGATAAGACCCTAATTCAGTCAAGCGTTTAAGTACATTCATAAATTCTACGGTATGTTTATATATCACTGAGATGCATGGGAGTCTTACAAATAAAGGAAGCAGACACCCAAGTATCTGGCTGAAGAGGATTTTTTAATCCTCCCATAGGCTGTCAGCATAAGGGCTTTGCTGACAGCCTATGGGAGTCTAAGTTCCACTGGGACATTTTATTTTGCAAAATAACAAACAACTTTTACTGTTTTAATTGCAAAAGGTGTATGAAAGGGGACAGGAGCTACTACCTACCATTTATTATATTTACAGTTGAGGAAACCATTGAAGATGTCACTAAGAGAACTGATGTGGTGGAGGTTATCCAGTATTACGACCACAGGGAGATCAGCACCTTTGTTGTCAGCACTGCATTGCTCAGCTAGGTTTGCTAGGTATTGTCGCAAATCCTTCAGCAGAATTAACAAAACAAAACAAAAAACAAAACAGAAAATATTAATCCAATTAGACTATAGATGTAATTTCAGTGGAAAAGATTTTCAGAAAGATGAAGAGACTGCACTATGGGTAATTCAGCTGGATCAGCACACGCAGGAAGACCTGCTTCTTAAATAGAGCAACACTGGAGCCACATGCTGGGAAAAACAAAGGCACTAAACATAAAGCAAGTGACTGAAATACACACATAACTATTTGGTGGATGCATTCCTGAGAAACCTGCTGATAAAATATCTGATCTCCAGAGGAAAATAGGTTGCAATAAAAAAATGCCATTTCCAATGGACTGAGATACTGACGTCGTTGGACCTCCATTCTTATGAACACCACATTTATACACAAATCCCCCTCCAAATTATCATACCATTTAGGCATACTGAACTGCTCCTTCAGATATCTCCTTTCACCACTCTCAGTGAAAATCTATTTGACCTTTTGGGGATACTATATCACACCTCATAATAAAATTTACTAGGTACATTTTTTTCTCTCAGCTCTCTGTCTGGCTGCAGGTTAGCGCTGGAGTAAAAGAGAGCTTTCTATAATCAAAACATTTCATTTTTTTCTCAACGCTTTGTTGCCCTTGAGGGTCTGGACTAGTCAAGTTTTACAGCTGTATCTTTAGAGGTATCGAATTTTGTCAGTGCTGGGAATGCGTAGTATTATGAACAAAGCTCCTATTCCATTTTACTTTCTGGATCAGGGACAGCAGAATCTTTTCTCCTTAATGGGAACATGCAATCTTTTTTATTTCAAGAAATATGTATTTTTTTTTTCTTTTTATGATCAGATGTCTCTAGGGTAACAACATGGGTTCCTTCCATGGAATAGCACTATCCGTATTATTCAAACACACTTGGTATTTGACAAGGTTGGTTTTTCTTTTTTACTACAAACTCAAAAGTTCTATAAAAAACTTAATAGAAACAAAGGAAAAGGAAAAAAATCACAACCCCAAACAAAAACACAAACAAGCAATAGACCAGAAATCCAAAAGCTTGCTCTTTTGTGGAACAATTTTCATTATAAATGTATATGGTTTAAAAATAAAAGATAAACACATTCCCTGCCAAAGTAAATGTCATCACAAATCTACTGTATAAAGACAGTGAAAAGCGGTGTTTTTACTGGAATGGTACACTTGCCCCTTTGGGATCTGTATGTTCTTCCTTCTTACATTACGCTAACATTCATTATGTTCTGTGCAAATCAAAAGCTCTGGACAAAACCTTTCATTCTCTTTTCCCTGGGTACCAAGTTAGGAGTATATCCAATTTAGGACAGGAAGTGAATAGTATTATCTCTGGCTAGCATAGTAGTCATGCTAGAAGCTTGACAATCTGAACTATGTAAATCACTGGGAATGTGACATGATGCATGAGGCAATTTTAGTATGGTCAACTTCCTGACCAATGCACTCCAGAAACAGTGGCAGCAGTTGTATTTATCCAGTGCTGATTGAGAAGCTGAACCCAAGATCCCCATTCTGAATCATTTGTTAACAATAAGCTGATATTATCACTATAAAAAAAGAAATTAGACTAGTATTACTGCATATCTAACCTTTCTGACAAAGGAATTGCAATCTACAAATTTAACTTATATAGGAACTTCACTGCATCTATCCCTAACACGGGTTTCCTCAAGCAAGGGAAAATTCAGACTTCCCTCACAGTACTTCAGTGATTTGTTTAGAACAGAAAGATCTTTGTCCCTCCTCCTCACTAGGATTGAAGACTGAATTCTATAGGAGAAAATGAGAAGTGAGCAACAAAACATTATGCCAATTTATAGGATCTTCTTTGCATTATCACTACAAATTGGGCAATAGGTTATCTTTTCAACTGTGACTTACCTTGCTTGACTTGTGATCTACATTAAAAGTTGTGATAGCATCCTCAGTTTTTTTTCTGCCAGATTTAGTAATAATATATTCAGCCAGCCTGTTAGCTAAATAGGTCTTTCCTGTGCCACTGGGTCCCGACAGAATAATTCTGCGATGCTCCATCAGTAAATTAAAGTACCGCTGGGTAATTGGCTTAGGAATTAATGTGTCAAACACAAAACTGTCCAAACTGTTTTCTTCCACTCCTGGGAACAAAAGAAAAGAAAAATGGCCTGTCTTCATCCTTGCTAAGGTAGGTGTGGGTTTGGCCAGCACCTGATGGTGTTATGCTCAAAGCAAGGTAAGACACTGCCTAACCAAATTCCTATGAAGGGCTTCATTACTGTGGAAATGCTTATATTCTTCCACAGTGCCAAAAAAATTAAACCTTGAGTGGGACAAGATGGGTGGGAGAGATGAAATCAAAGTAAATGTGAAAAGAAGGCGCAGCGAGGCAAAGATGTATGTTTCAGACACATGACAAAAAAAGGTCGAAGTGACAGCCACAGGGTTACCGGCTGTCACATCAATATATACGCAGTTCTTCTCAAGGCACCCCTCCCCTCCAACACCAAATCCCTACAGCTTTTTCCTCAGAACTGGGTGAGGTATAAATATTTCTCATCTTGATCTCTTTTTTTGGTTTTTATTTTTGATTTGGTTTTCTTTTGCTATAGTCAGAAATTTGTACTTTGCTGTGGTTTGGCAGTCAGGAAGAGAAGGACAGAGATATTCTTAGATCGGCCTCAAAATGCCACACTGTGTTAGGTATTGTACAATGTCATATGGAGACTTTATGTGATAAATGAGCCCTTGAACTGGATACAAAATACAGAAAGGTCAGATGTGAGAAAGTATGAAGAGGTGGGGGACTGCAGTGAAGAATTCTACATTATCTGCAAAAATATTCTTGGGGTTTTACCTTTCAGGTTCACAGTGATGATGTTATTATCTCCAACCAGATATCCACAAGGCAGCAGTTCAGGCACTTCTAGGCTATGGGCTCTAATAACATCCCCTATACAATAGCTAGCAATGCACTCAGAGCTTAAACCCAGGCTAGTAGTCGGATCCACTCGGAGAATATATTCCTGAAGTTACATGAAAACATAACACATAAAAAATAAAAATGGTTATTGAATGAAAACAGTTTGGAAAATATTTCAGTATAGGTGAAGTCACTTGACAAGGAGATTCTTGCAGTCACATTCAATAGAGAACAATCATGAAAAATGAACACTGACATTAAGAATAAAGTTCAATAGTGGTGTTAATGACATGTCAAAAAACAAAACAAAAATTTGGTAAGACAACCTAAAGAATACAGGTTTTTCTTAAGTGAAATTGAATTAAATAGTTGAGATATTTTTTCAGTGTCTTACCTTAAAGAGACGCCTGATTACACCATCTAAAACATCCCATTTTGTTTTTCCACTTACTCCAATTGATCCTATCAGATATGTATGTGGTTTTTGATCCTGCAAAGAAAGGTTTTTGGAAACTGGTCTAAAAATGGTGGTAATCAGCTTCATAATTTTCCCAATGAAGAAAAATAATACTATTTGCTATGTGATGTTATGACTTTGTTCGTAATACGTGTGCCAGAAACAAGTATGGATGATATTTAGTACATCTTTATAAGGAAGGAAATGTAGTATATTATTCTGCTCTTTGGTTGCATCTGTGTTTGTAAAGAGCTGAATATAAATAAAAGTTGTCCTGTATTTATAATTTTTGTAATACAGACTATGCAGTTCCAAATTGATTACTTCAGCAGCATATTCATGGTTGCACCCTAAGGGGTCCAAGACAAAGGTCTAATTTGTAATGACTTTTAAATGGAGATAGCAAGTCCCAGAACATCCTGTTACCAATTAAATTGAGAATTGATAGTGTCTGGGACACCACAAAGGCAGAAGGAGGCCATATGACATTAGTCTATGGAGAGTGCCTAACTGTATTGAGCATGGATGACAGAGATGAGAGCTGCTATCTTTAGGATATTTCCCTTCAGTTACTGGTTGAAAATACTGAAATAAGTTGAGCTCCAATACTGCAAAATTTGCCTGAGCTATATAATTCTGCATCTAGACTTACCTTGGCTCGACTATAGCCCTTGTTTATAGTGACTAATATTTTCACGCTATGACCTTCTTTGTGGAGTGCTCCATCAGTAACATCCTCCAACAAAATATCTACAATAAAAGAAGGGAAGTAAAGTAATCAACATGAGAAATCACATCAGTTACATTCACATCATCAGTTCAATATTTGTTCGAAGGATTTTTTGGTTAAAAAGAAAGGCTGATATCACAATTTGCAACCATTTTAATCTGTACTTATTCCTAATCCACCTTTTCTGTTGGAGATAAAAAAAAATACAATTTGTCAATTTTTTAAGCAGTATTAGGAGCTTTAATCACGTAAAAAGGAATAGGAAATCAGGTATAAACAAATACTTGCACTACAGTCTTGCCTTTGCTTTCTTTCTTGGAACTTGTTTGAAATTACCGTATGTCCATAAAATAATGTTGTTTGAAATCTAAATTAAGTTTATATCTTTGGGCATTCATTGTGCCCTTTAGAATGTTGCAAGGAGAAAAACAAGAAATCCTTGAATTGATATGTTTGCTGATAAGCAAAATAGCATTTAATTTCTCCTTTCAGCTGATTTTCTTACCTTCTGTAAATATGGCATGGATAGAGGGGTTTTTTACCCCTATAATATAGGCTTACAAAAAGTATCCATTAGAAAACCACTTCAGAGTCCTCCATAATATGGGACGGCATTCAGCCATTCCACTAAGAAAAATTTCATTTTCCTTGGAGGCAAAGAGTGATTCCGATATGCTCTGAGCATCTTCACTAACTCCTAAAATGAGAAATCAGGAGGATGTACTCCTTACTAAAGGCTGACACTGAAGCTTACTGCAAGGGACAAATCTTCTTCTAGAAGTTCTTCCAGAGGTAGTACTGTTAGACATTTAAACTAGCTATCAAATTAGCAGAGATTATGGATTTGCCAGCACAATAATCCACTACCCTAAATCCTGCTTCTTCTTATTGTGACAATTGAAGAAAAGCATTCACTTCATGTCATAATCTGCACAAGGTCAGACTTCACCCAAATTAAATGAAGTCCCAGTAGGGTCCAGTTACTTGCTCAAAGCTAAACCAAGGTAGATTTATGAATATGACTTTAATGAATGTATAAAAACATTAAGTTCTAATGTAAAATGTTTGATATTTTACACCCAGATCTAGAAAGCAGATTTTGCAGATGATGTTTGTTGTTTATTTGGTTGGGGTTTTCTTAATTGATCAAATGAAGAAGCATTTTTCTTGTGATCTTAAACAAATCCATGCTTGTTTTGTTCCAGGCAGATAGTTTTTCTGTGCCTCCAGCACTGAATATTTCACTTCATTTGTCTTGTGTTTTGGCATATTTGACAAACTTTAAGAGTTTCTGTAATGTCATAGTTCATCTGAGGGCAATTCACAATATAACTGAACACCTGTGAAATTTTTCAATCTCTAAATGACCCTCATGCAGCCTTTAAAATATATTCTTCTGTAAGTCTCCAGGAGTGAGGAGCTCTCCCTCTCACTGACACAAGGGGCTGAGAAGATGCCCAAGGGGTTCTAATTTCATAGTGGTGCTAATTGCTTTAATTATCTCCTGCCAGGCCTCCTCCTTAGGTGCACTATAGGGGCTCTGGCTCAATTCTTGTCTGAGCTCTGGCACTCTTTTCACTGGACATTACAGTCAGAGTCCTTGTTTGCTGCTCTACTCCAGTGATTGACTGAAATACAGGTGTCTGTGACAACCGAGCCCCTTCTTGGCTTGCCATTCACACCTATCTGGGGCAGATGGTCATACCCTTAGGAAGTGGCAGTGGACAGCTTTGGTCATTTTCAGGTCACCTTGGTCATTTGGAGTTACTGGTCTCACAGAAAGTGCCATGACATTTTTTTAATACGATGAGCCAAAGACCTTGTCATCTCTCAGCTTAGTCCTCAGCATGATTAATCTCTCCATATCTCAGGGAATTTCGTTCAATAGCACTCCAGCTGCCGCAGAAATCCCATAAGACTTGGTAGGAAGCTGTCACCCTTCCAAGTTCTCCGGCATGGCAGGAAAATGGTACTTAACAATGATCAAAAAGGCTGGATTCATAATCATATGAAATCCTCCACTCCTCATTAGGCACCCTTATTTCTTTAATTTCTTATAACCAAAAGTAATTACTTTGAATGCTAGAAATACATTTAGAACCACTGACACAGAAAATTATATAAAGCTTATAGAATCATAAGAAACTTTTAGGTTGGATCAGACCCTTAAGATCGAGTTCGAACACTTCCCTCACTCTTACTGTTCTTCCTGATCCTTCTCCTACTCCTCCTCCTTTTCCCCACTTTTCTCCTCCACCTCCTCTTCTTTTTGTTCCAGCTCTTATTTCTTCTCTTCATTTGCTAAGCATTTTCTCCCAGTTTTGTTCACCTTCATGCTTTTTCTTAACTTTCACCTTTCCATGTTTGTCTTCTATTCACATCTTATTCTTATCCAGTTCTTCTTCCTATTCTTCACACTCCTCCTTCTACTTGCTTATTCCTGTATCTAGAGAGTTAGTGCCAGCGACAAAGTGCTAATTGTTGTTCCTTATGAAAGACATTCTACAATTTTCTACAATTACTATTTCAAAAACCTCAAACCTCTGGGGATTTTTTGTTTGCTTTTTTTGTTTTGTTTTGTTTTGTTTTAAAGTTTTTCTCCCTGTTTTTACAACACTTCATTTTATACTGAGGCCTAGCTCAAGCGAACCCATGCTAAAAGTTAAACCTGTCAAAAAAGTAGGCTGGAATATAAACCAAAAATATACTGATTTTCATATAAAATTTGATATTACTCAAAAGAAATATTCAAATATCTGTGTAATCAATGACTGGCAAGATAATACAGCTAACTGCCAATCCAAATTATAGTCAGGCAGTTTGGCACATTCCCAGCTGTACTCTTGCCTAGACTCTTTCTACAATCATTAGCCATATTTTTATTGCTTCCAGAGACTTCATTATACTTTCTGTGGAATCTATGCTAATGAGTGCTGCTTTGCTTCTGCTCTGCTCCTGGTCCTAATATTAGAGACAGCACTTCTGTTTCTTGGCCACATTAACAAAACAAGTGTAAAAGGCTTATTATCATAAACTCTATGGCATGGAGAATAATCAAATGTTAATGTACAGGATGTGGATCAAAGTTCTGCTTGCTTTCTCTCGTTCACTGAAGACAATAAGAGTGCTTAGTAAGGCAGGCAGGGTTTGGCTTTTGTGTGGTCCAACACAGGCTAACTAGCTATATCACATTAAAACAATGTAAGGCATAAAGCTAACTGAGATCACTTTCTTCCCCAGCTGCAAATACATAACGAAGTTAAAGTAGCTAACTGAATGGTAAGAGGTTGATAAACAAAAAAAAAAAACCCATCAAAGAACACCTCCCCCCCCCCCCAAAAAAAAACCAACAAAAAAAGAAAAGAAAATTTCATGGACTATGCTCCTATTTATTCCATAGGGTCAAGAGAATACAAGAGTATACAGTTGTCATGTCAAGCATACTACAACAGATATTGTCCTTTTCAAATAAATTGAAAGTAGATGACCAAAGAGTATTGTAAACTAGGTAGGTAGAGTATCATAGCTAGGAATCAAGCAAACAAAATGAACAGTCTGTTACTATTATTCTGAGCTTTCTAAAAGCTGCCTTTTCAGAAATGACTGCCAGCATTCTTCCTCATCTCCATTAGTGAATGCATATCTGATGTTTCCCTGAGTGATATGTGACATGTTTTAATTTTCAGACATGCCTCATATATGGCCCATTAAGAGGGTGAAAATAATAAATTCTCACCAATTGCTGAGGTGTGCATGTGCCCAAAATATGTTTACCTGATGTAGCAGATTCTGTGATGTTTAAATTGTTCAGAGAAAGTCCTAGTGACTGCCGTGATGAAGACGATGATGTGCTGCTTGAAGACTCTGATGATGGCCGGGCAGGCTTTCCTGCATTGCCAGTCTCTGCCTTTAAACGATCATTTTCAGCTTTCAATATTTCAATTTCATTCTGTATACAAAAGAAATTAACATAAAAGCACAAGAGGTTATTCTTTCAGAAAAATGCTGGGGGTGGCTATTCTAGTGCTTGCTGGTAGCCTGCAAGGCATAACTGGTTTGTCACTTTCACAGCAGTACATTGCAATATATATATGACGTATAACACAGTCAGAGAAAACTGGATTGCCTTTACTTCTAAAATGAAGGGAAAAAACCCCTATAAACTTGTTTTAGCTTTTGCCTCAAGATAGTTCCTAAACGACATAAGCTTCAAGCTCCCGTGTTTATTGTACAGTTGACCATAATATAAGTGTGGTGAGAATTTTCACAGCTATCCCCAGTTTTCTAAGCTACTTTCTACTGTCAAAGATCCTAGGTAACAGTCAGGTAAGAAAGTTATTGTCGAATTTTTTGATATGTTAATGTTTCTAAAGTCACAGAAAATTATTACTGCCCCCAAAAATTTAAGCAGTAACTTCACAGAGGACAAATGAAATTTCAAATATACAATTAGGAATTGATAGTTTTAACAGTTTCATAACCCTTCTTGCTATCAGATAAGACTTGATCATTCAAGCATGGGATTGTTCACGTAGCCGCCAGCAAACCTCCTTTGATGAAAACATACAGTGACAGATGAATCAGAACAACCAGGGAATTTTTTTAGCTAAATCCTCTGTGGTGCCAAGTGATTATTGAATGTACAATAATAAAATGAAAACTTAGCCTGAGAACAGCCTGGTACCAACTAAATCTAGCTTTCAGTCACTGCATGAAGCACAGTACAAAGCAACTGCTTATTCTTGCAGACAGTTTTGCACATCAAATTTAATTCCACATGCACTAACAATGCTAAAAGTCCTATTCTTTTATGAAGGCTGTACAGCTACATTATACAAGTAAAAACATACGGGACAGCATCACAAAAACCTTTTTTTGTAGCAGCAGTTACAAAAAGATTACATCATCTAGGCAAAGGTGAGGAGGTAGTGAAACGGAAGGGTCAACAAAATAGTGAAAGAAGGCAATAGGTGAGTGCACCAGTTTAGTTTGGGGTTCAAATCAGTACTTATGATGATACGAGTCATGCAATCTCCATCTACTCAGCAATTTAACACTGATTAATTACACAACTCTTAGCAGACTTCCATTCAGCTGAGCTTTACATTTTTAAGGTGTTTTGAATACAGTATTCATATATCATTCCCACCAATCCTACTTTTTCCTCTCACCAATCCTCATCAGGTCCCCAAAACATCACAGAGTTTGGCTACTCCATGGTGGCTGCCTGTCCTTTCAGGAAAACTTCAGAACAAGTGATTACCATCAGCAGCCTCTGCCCAGCTCTGGTGAAGTTCAAACTTTGGAGGCCTGTGACTACAGCACACTCCTCTCTCCAGGGAGTTCACCTGGTTTAGGCCCTCATATCCCAGTGTAAGACAGTAATCAGCTGACAAGCCTTCATGTGCCATTCTCCACCATTGCAATTAACTGTATTCTATCTCTTACAGTTCCTTAAACATTTTTAGTGGCTCCAGATCAAATGCTCTACTTATGTCTGGACAAGTGAAACCCATATTTACAGACCAGTTCTTGATTATTCTTCGCCTTAATTGAAGTTCAGGCATACATCCCATAGCAATTTTGGCACTTAGTGGTGTGAGCACCTGGGAGGATGGCAGATAGCATAAATGTCTAAAGGTGTGGCTGAGACTATAGGCATTATATAAACTAAGATGTCCAGAAAAGACAGCAAACACACCAAATCTGGTAGTTATGAAATCAGTCTCTGTGGATATCTGTACAAAAGTGCATACAGGTGCACATGGCCTAAGCACACGGCACAGAGCAATTCAGCTGATAAGGCACTGGGGCTGGATTCAGCTGCGTAAATGTGTGTTTCCAGTGTAGTTGTACTAGTCTCAATCTGAATTCCCACCCTATGGCCTTGATTCTGTTTCCCAAAAACAGATTTACCATGCCTTCAGGGATGTCCTAGGTATTTCACCTGTCATTCCACAAGAGCCCAAATCTACTGAAGGACCTATGTCATACTGTGTGGATGTTATAGATACTTTTGGGCACTTAATGTGATACTAGACACTTGTGTGTGGGCAACTGAGCTGAGTCCCATAAAAGCTGGATGCAGTGAAGAACACTGGCATTCTCTCTGCATCTTTTCAGCCTCATGAAAGGGAAAGTCTTCTGATGAAAAAAGTGTTCTGGAAGGATTTGGAGCAGTGTCATGAAATAATGTAGTGAAATTTTAGTGATGCTGAGTACAACAGTCAAGTTCAATTTTACATTCTTTGCTCTGGCAAACCACAGCTGGGTTAGGAATCAGAAATGATGAGAGAATATGCATATATACCCCCACCCACCCCCCAGCCCAAGGTTTTAAAGCCCTGTAGAAACCACTTTGTGATCTGCTTGTCTGTCATGTTGCTTTCACCAGTCATAGGGTTTAGATAACAAATATCCTTTGGGCAGGGATTATGCCTCCATCCATATCACTTAAACACATTTTAACTATTAATATAAATGCTAAGAATATCATTATTATAAGGTGAACACTTATCACCCACTGGAAGTACTGTCAGTCTAGCAATTCACTTTGTGTTGTCTGTTTTTTGGCACCTGAAACAAAGTGCTGGGAAAGGAAACACACTGAACATAACTTTGATGTGCATCCCTGTCATCACTTAAGCTACTGCACTGACCTGCATGCGGTTCATGGCTTCCCGAATCTGATCCAGATGGTGTGCAGAGCTGAGGGCTTCAAGACGAATGTCCGTTAATTTTAGCTCTTTCTCCCTCAGCTCGCTCTTTAGCTGAAGAATAATTTCAGCCTCTGCCTCTGTGCACTCACAGATCCTAAAGAGAAGCAGGAAACATGCGGAAGATTAAAGGAAGGTTCTGCCCCCAAAGCAGTGTTATTATTAAGAATCAAAGAACAGAAAATGCTTGCTGCTGGTGAAACCTATGAGTGAAGAAAGAATCTTATCAAAGAAACATGAAAAGGCTCAAATGGCAAATTAAAAAAGGAAAGAAGCCCTCTTCCAGATGAAATGATCAGCTTTATTTATACCTTTCCAGTTTTGTTAAGGAAGTTCACTATGGTGAAAAAATCTGTTAAAAACTTCGCAGAATTTTTTTTTTTTTTGAGTGTGTATCACCCATCAGTTTTAACTTGAGTTTGTATCTGCATCATTTCTTTGGTGTAAAGGTTATGATTTCTCTAAGTAGCAATAGTCGGAACTGAAATATGCTGATTAAACCACACTGCTATTTATTATGTCAAGCATCAACAGTTTTCTCTGTTTTGAACTGTGCACAAACAGACATCCTTGACTTCATGATCTAGAAAATTTTGATCTGTAATGGTTTTGATTTGCGATGGTTGACTTTTTGCCTATAGTCTGTCATTTGGTAATGCATGGTATCTGAAATCATGCTGGTTGTTTTTGTTTTGGTTTGGTTTTGTTTTGCTTTTGTTTTTTTCACAAGCATTACTTGGAAGAGAAGAAACCATTGTGAGAAAAGATCAAGATATGATTGGCCCAGGGACCCACAACCATCCACTTCTTGTGCCAGACTGATTTGCCTCTCTGTGCCATCATCAGACCTAGATCTGCTGCATAACAGAACCACTAGAAAATAAAACACTGAATTTGGGCTATGTTGTTACACTAAGCGATATTTTCAGTCAATTCACTAACTGTTATTTGTTCTTTATTACCGTCACTATAAATAGTTAATATTCGCAGAACAATTTAAAAAGTGAAAAATACTTTATAATAATAAGTATTATTATTGTGATTATTACTTCCAATATACAAACAAGAAACAGAGGTCAACTTTTAATTGCCAGAATGCATGCAAATCCATTTTGGGAAAGAAGATGCAGCACTCTTCAGGTCAGCAGTTGGGTATAAAACTCCATGCCCCACACTCAATTTTACCGGGATCTATGCTTGTAGACCACGTGACCGTTTTGCCTTTTCTTTGGTGCCCAGACTAGAGATGACCTGCATACACATGTATTAGACAGATGTAATTGGAAGAAAGTAAAGATAATGGTTTAGAACATAAGACTCAGGTCAAGAAAATATACCAGGAAAGTGTAAGGAAAGGGAAGATGAAGTTCATGGCAAATAAAAAAATATGGCAAACTGAAGAAGGAAAATAATGAGCATCATTCACAACATGCACAAATATTTTAACGTAAAATGAAAAAAGGCAGGTACTAGGATTTTTTTTTTCCAAGTATTACAATACAGTTCTTGTTTGATGTGCCCACATCTATGCTAACCAAATAAGACACGAAATTTTATTACATGCATATATCATCTCAACAACTTGGACAAATGGGAAGACAGATATCTATTTGGGCTATTCTGCAGTACATCTTGAGAGGGGATGGACAGAAAGCTGGCAAGCCAGTTTTAAAGAAGCTATAAATGAAGCAGAGAGTAGGACTACAATCTTGTAAGAAACAGGAAAGAGCTGTCTAGACTGTTAAGACAAGCAGAATGGAAGCAGAAAGTATGCACTGAATTTTATTTTGCAGATTCCAGAGCTCTTCAACAGTCAGCTCCTACAGTCGCAAAATTACATAAGGAGATGAGACTTCATCAAAAAGTAGAAAAACAAGAAGATAAGCTAGCACTTCTGAGAAGTCACAGAAAGAAGCTCAGAAGCCTGATCAGACTTCAGACAAAGTTCAAGGTAGTTAGAAACTGAGTTTTAATTTTTCTTTCTTGTTACAGTCTCAGGATTTTTAAATCAATAGGTGCTTTGGGTAGAAGAAGTCATGATCATTGAACAGAGACTGCTGACAATTATGAGAAGTCTTGAAGATGGTAGAGTTTTATATTATGCAATAGAAAACCAAGTCTTTCAAAGAAAGTAACATCAGTTTAACAGATCAAAAATTAATCTAGATAAGCATATTTACATGATCTCTCTGTGCAAGGGAAAGAACCTATGTTACCCTGTGTAGAAAGGTCACAATAATAAAAAATGTAGTAGTATGATCAGAAAGATCAGTGTTTAAAAATGGTTGAAGAACCAGAAGGCTGTGAACTGGGCAGAATTTAGGAATTTAAGGCTCAGAGAACAAATACCCATGGGAAGAGCTTCAGATGAAAGACTAACTATGTAGTTTTGCCCTTAATAAATTCTGGGAACACTAGTACATATAGAGAGCAAATCAAAGAAAAAGAGCAAAAAGCAGGGTTGGAGGAAAGGGGAAAGATAAGGTTATGAGAGCAGACCTGTGAACCATGAGTAAATAATTTTGTAGAATAAGTGTTTTGTTTAAGTTCAGGCACTTTCTATTATGCTTTTACTGGTGATTTTTAAGTTGATAGTAAATCCGAATCAAGGGCCTAAATATGTAGAAATCCTCCTCCCAAAACACACATGTACCTGAAACCATAAAAATGTGAGCTTTCTGTAAAAAAACCCCATCAAAACTAGATGGTTAAGAGGTAAGTTATTCCTCAGTAGTCTTTACAGAAAGTGAGGAAAGAAAAACATTTATTGTGCAAGGGTTTCTTTTGTTAGAATATTTGCTGTCAAACTCCTAAACCTAGTATATAAAAATTATTAAAGCCTATAATAAGTTAATCATAAAAGGCACCTAACCTACAGAGGGGAATTCTATTCTAAAGCTCAGTAATCAGTTGCAATACTAGTATTCTCGAGGTGCTTTAAGGAAGAGTAGTTGTGATCTGATTATTTTCAATTAGGACAAGGAAAGTAAGGCTGGCATCAGTAGTATGCAGCTGTTGGTTCAAAGAGGACAATTTCCTGAAATTGGAAAAAGCTATGAGCTTAGAAGAATGAAAAAAAAAATCCAAAACATAGAAGAATATGAATGGGAGCTGAGAACTCTGCAAGAAAACTATTTTGGACATCAAAAACCAATGAAGAAATGAGACAGCTTTTGGCTGATGACTTCTTAGTACTGAAACCTTAATGATGGTGATTTGAATAAAAAGGTAAAATCACACAAAAAGATCAAGCAGATAAAAGAGGGGAAATAGATTAAAAATGCTATAAATTAGTACCTACAAAATAGATGAAGTAATAACAGAAGGGATGAGTATTTTGTAAATATTTATAGCTGCCTGGAAAATAAAATGACATTTTTATTATGTCATGAAGAAAGGAAACTATTTGGCCTTTACTAAGTGTATATAGTGAAGTTGTTAATGGTGCAAGGAAAGCAAAACATAAGCTTTTTAATATGCATTTGGAATGAAGTGTACTGCTAGATGATCTGGGGTAAATGCTGTGAAAGGAGGAGAGAATGACCTAAGAAAGAGCTACTAGAAAAGTAGTATGTAAATGGAGCAAAGCTCACTAGAAATCTGACAAATGGATGGAGCATGAGGTTAAAAGATCATGGCTGTTGGCCACAGTTTCTGAAGCGCAAATGGCCACAATTCAGGAGTTCTGTTTCACAGTCCATCCCATTTGGGAAGAAAGGTTTGCCAAGAGAGATACTTACGCAGACGCTGATTGTGATGGTTTCATTGATGTTGTCCCACACTCTACTGAGCTGTGGGGCAATTTAGGTGATGAAGGAAGAGATGAGTCTGTCAGCTCTTCTATGTCTGAATGTGAGGAAGGAGGCTTGGTGGACTTCTTCTTTCCAAAGGCCTGTTTGAAAGAGCTTCTTAGCTGGAAAACAAACATAGAGCAAGATTATTCTCCTCATTATGGCAATTTGTCTGCAGCTCATGTTTTGGAGAGTTAGTTTGCAGATGCCACCCTAGCCACTGCCTGAGGTCAGTATACAGAAGCAAGGTATTAACATATGCAACACAGTATCTCTAAAAACATGATACAGTGCTTGGTTTTGACTTTATTAATCCAGCGCAGCGCAAACATAATGCTATGGAAGAAGTGCAGAACCGAGTGGTACAGCTATGGGAGAGGGGTGCTCATTTAAAACCATTAAGCCCCAGTGGAATCCCATTCCCATGGCATTCCCTTCAAGGGCTGGCTTTAAATAACCACTTTGCATCTAGGTACAGGCAGAACCTGCTGTTACTAAATGCTGAAATCAAACGACAAGTCCAATTTACTGGGTTTGCAAATTTACCTTCCCCGTTAAAAATTTGAAAGGCCAAACTATGCAAACACCATGGTTTGGATCACAAGCAAGAGGATTTAAGCTGGGACATGAGGCTTGCTTTGTTGTACTGCTGAGAGGAATGTTAGCTGAAAGGTATATACTGTTTGCTGCAATTTCCTGAACGCACAAGCATTGACTTTTCCCTTTAGAAGCTCTTATCCAGTATTGAAAAGGGACAGAATAGCCAAAGAGCCATTTATTTCAGGAGTCAAGATGACAACAGTTTTGTCTGCTGCAATGAATTTTAACTAGCCCATTTATTGATACCTTTGTCTAAATACAGAAATTGTTCATCTTAGGAGAAATGTGGGGTCTTTTTGGTTTTGTTTTCAGAAAATTATTCTGATTAAAATTGTATAGAACTCAATGACAAACTGGTTCCTCTATAAAAAAATGAGGTATTCAAACATGTTATTCTTATGATATAATTGGAGAGTGGGGAGTGTGACCACTGATCAGAGAAACATTATTTAAGCCTGTTCAAGCTCATGATATCTAATGAGAAAGAAATGGATTTTGGCTACACTCCCCCTTTCTATAGTCTAAACTTTGAGATTAAAATGAATAGAGACAAACTGAGAAGACATAGAGGATAATCTGTTTTTAGAAGGTACAAAAGCCTACTGCCAAAATAAATAGCAATCATGCCAAGATAGGGTTCTTTAGAGATGCATGCCAAATTTTCCATGGTTTATATTCACCTCACTTCCTCTAGAGTTCACCTTGCAGAAACATGAAAGAGT
>NW_009936731.1:44738-55588 GCF_000696875.1 Nestor notabilis
AATTACAAATCAAGGTAATGAAGGCTGATCAGTACTTTAAAACAAATGTTTATGCAAGTAATATTTTTAAAACAACAGAAACATATTTTTCCAATTATTTAATGAAAGTATTTGATTAAACCCTTAGCACTATGTGGTATTTGTGTGTTCCAGTTCAGAAGCATCTTAATTTCATTAAATACCATATTACGTCTACATGAGAATTCTTAACAGATTTCAACTCCCTTCATAGCTGGGTAACGTATTTGAGTCAAGCCTTTGACTCAAACTCCAACTGAAATAAAATCAAAGAGGGTTTCAATGTGGCCCAGAGATGTTTTGGTCATAACAGTGATTTTAAGCTGTTTTGGTTTTCAGTTTTAAGTTGTTTGGATTTTAGTTGGGTTTGGTTTTGGTGTTTTTTTTTTTTTTTTGTTTCATTTGGTTTTTTGTTTTTTGCTTTTTAAATTTCCCTGGCTTCTCCAAATAATTCCCCACTGATATTCAACAACTTTTAGTTTGCTTGTGGTGTCACAGTATGGATACATGTCAATTGCTTTGTATCCATCAGGCCCAAGAATATTGTAGATGAAATGGACCTTTATGCTACTTAGGCACTAGGAAATGACAAAATAGCTAAAAGATAGGTTTAAACCTGCTGAGTACTTACCCAGTTTTTCTTCTTCTTTTTCTTGGAGTCAGCATCATTACCACTGCCAATGCTTGAATGGCTTGTAGCACTGTTGATGCTGGAAACACTTTCTGAAGAATGTTGCCGCCTTATACGTAAATCTAAAGGAAAGAAATTACTGTGAAGTCGATGTCTCTCTTTCAACATAGTAATTGTTCTTTTATTTATGTAGCATCTTCCTCATCAAAAGGAAACTAAATGAATGTAAACGGCATTGATGCTTTCAGTGGCTCATATTCAAGCTATTACAGCCTGTAAAAATCCCATGTGAATCAATGGAGATGCATGTAATTAGGCTAACAGGAGCTTCTCCAGTCTGGGGTCTTGTTGGCATTAAGGCAGTGACCCCGCACAGCAATCTAAGCAGGAATAACCTCATAGATAACCAGTTTGTGTTATAGATGAATTACTTATTACTATCACATGTACTACAGTTTTTTTTCTGAGGAGTATAAGCACTACTTGACTTGTAGCAAGCCTAATCAGCATTCAGATACTACCTTCTAATATACCATGATGGAAATAGCAGGCAGAAGTACAATAAAAATGAATGAAAGAAAATAATCAAGAAATTGAAAATATTGGTTGGTGATGCTTTTGAGTTTCAATTTCTTAAAAGTCTCTGATAGCTATGTCTTAATCACTGCAAAATATTCTTGTAGAACATATCCACTAACACCAAGGGAAATTACTTTTTAGATTATTTTTTACTTCCTAGAATTTAGCTTTGCTATAGCCAAGTCATGCTATTAAATGACCTTAAGGCAAACATCTAAATAATGTCCTCTTTTAAGAAAGACCAATGTCACTCTCAAAAATTATTGCTGCTATTATTTTGTTTCTTCAAATAATTCCTTTGCTGTCACTTATCAACAGGCACTTTTGAAGTATGTATTTATCATGCAATATCTGCCTAACTGCAGTGACAGATTAATTTAGAACCTGGAAATTAAAATGCCTTTTTTCCTGCACTGATTTAGCACTTCATGAAGAAGCTGAGCTATTGTCAGTCCATCTCTTAACAATAATCACACCAATTTTCAGGGCTACAATTTACACTGGTTTTCCAACCTATAACCACATTTCACCATAAGAATTCATTAGTGTCTTGGGTGTACTTCAATACACAACCACAGTGACAGGGTTAACTCTTGACACCCAGCAACTACTTCCTGCCCACCCAGTTCTGAGAAGAGGAGGCTCCAGGAACTCCAGCCAAAAGGAAGCTCATACAAGGTTTCCAGCTCTGGAAATACCATAAGTATGCCTACCATGCACTGCAGAATATGCTTGACCTTGCAAAAGAGTCCCCAAAAACAACAGAAAAAATAGTGACTTAGCTTTATTTCTGGGGAGAAACTGCATTTATTTTAATAGTGACAAAAACATACCTTTGTGGGTATGATCAGGACCATTCAAGGCTCCTTGAATAGCAGCTTGTGCAGCAGAATTCTGGGCTTTCAGCATTTCAATGGTTTCCCTTAGCTCTATAAGCTCAGATTCCTGTGGGAAGAGTAAAGAGAGCTCAAAATTTATGGCACAAGAATAACATTTGTCTAAGCTAAAAAAATTTACAAGATAAGAGTGGTCAAACTGAAGTTCATGCAACTGCTTGGGTGAACAAAAGGACAACAACTAAGTAGAATGCGTATTTTGTCTCCAAAAACATTAAACTCAACTATCATATTCTTTTGCATTTATCCTATATAAAGCAATCATGCTATTTTTATGGAGAACAAAACATTTTGAATAAAGACTAATCATAAAATGGTCTCAATTGAATATTCATTATAAAGAGAAACCCAGCAATTCTATTGTGAAAGACAATAAACCCATTTGAATTAAATCCTTTAGTATATGAGGCTTCTATTTACTAGACGAATCGCACCTGAATTTGTGTATTTTTCAAAATATTTAACTTGCTAAATAATAATTCAATTAAAAACTCCCTCTGTTTAATAGCAACTGTCCTGCAAGTTGCAGTAATATTACTCCAATTGAATGCAGAAAGTTCTGTGTTAGAATGCACAGGCAATTATAATTATAAATAGCTTTTATTACTGCTGCATTAAATCTCTCTTTCTAGCCTGTATTTATATAATAAGGATTAAAGGAATTTAACCTTAACAATAGAGAAAAGAAGAGAAGGAAAAGAACATGTTCCAAATCTTTTGGGAAAGAAGCTTGGAAATGTTCTGTTTCAAAGTTACTGCCTAATCTGGAAACAAAACCTTCTGAGGGAAATTATACTTTGTAAAATAGTCAAAAGTTTTGGTTTTAAGAAAATTCAATTGTGTTGTGGGTTTTTTTTTTGGTTTGTATTTTTGTTTTTTAAGATGAAAAAAACAGGCAATATAAGTATTTTCCATCCAGTTCAAAATGAGTCTAACCATATTTCATCTGTTGGTGTTTAACCGGACTATTTTTATAGACAGCTACACTGACTCCTGTACTGACTAAAAGCTCACTGGTACAGTTTCTTTCACAGTTCGGTTCAATAAGCTTTTCAGTCTATAGGATGCTGTTCAAAATTAATAAGGGCAGAAAGCTACAGAAGTTCAATCCTAGAAGGTGCTAAGTAGCCTCTTAATCCTGAGCTTAGTACAAAGGCTCACATGAAATTTACTTCCTGGGAGGTTTAGAATGTTTTTCCCCACCAGTCAAAACAGCACAGTGCAAACTAAATCTGTTTACTCATGAATAGGATACCTAACCTGCATTAACTCTCAGAATGAAATAATTTTTCTCTACTTAGAGTTCTTCCCTTCCCACAATTCTATTATTTTTACAATGCTGGCAGGCTAGAATGAAGCAGGTTATGATCAGTCTTTGTTACAGGATCTTTCAGTATGGATCAAATCTAGAGTCGCACATGTTTAAACTAAGATCTGGAAAAGAAAGATGTTATCTTCAAACTATTCTATGATATTGTCTGCGTAAACCTGATGCTGCACAGTTTAATTCTCCTGGAGCTTTATGAAGATTTGATTGCAATGGCCATTAAAGAAAGATCTGTCTGTCTTCTTGTCACAGCTGCGCCTGTTTCCTTTCAGCATTTTTTAAACAAAACTCTAATATAATCTCTTGACTGTTTTCCACATTACAGCATCTGCTTTGGTAAACGTACCTTTTGTTCAGCTGTCATTGTTAGACTTTGCAATCGGCCGGTCATATTTCCCAAGCTTTTTTCGAAAGCTGCTACTAGATGAGCCTGTGAAATTAACAAAGACAACATTCCTTGTGACAATGGGATAACCTTCCCAGATTTATTTGTTTTTTGAAATTATTTTATGTCCTCCAAGCTCATCTTCTCCAGCTCTTTTCTGTTAATTTTAAACTCAGACTGAGCTTACTGGGATAGGTTAAGCAGCCAAGTGAGCACAGCATTCCTCAGGCTTCTTTAGCTTCTGAAGAGATTATCTGAGGTATCTCCGCATGGAAATGGATTATGAATTTAATGCCCTCTTTGAATTTACTGATGTATTGGCCAAAAGAAGTCTCGTCCCAGACAGAAGTCCAGGGACAATTATTTTCAATTACTGAATATTTCAAAATGGGAATTTAAGTACACTCTAGAGAAATCCTGAGACTCAAACAAAAAATATCACAATTAGTTTTATATAAGGTCATTATCTAGTCTATTCATTTTATATTGATTATATGTATGTGTATGTGTATAAAAGTAATAAAAAGTTCTATAAAATATAAATGTAGTACTTATATATGTGTGCAAATGCATGTATAAAAGGCAATCTTGAACACTGGAAGTCCTACTTCTCAATAAGAAAAGCAATAAAGTTGAAACTTTATTGATTAAGAGGTTTTAAAAAAAGTAAAGTTTCATCTTATTTTCTAACAACACTCACCTTATACTTTATTGAACAAAATTTATACAAACAATGCATCAATTCTTCATTGGTTCTGACATCGAGCAAGAAAGGCAAGCGGTCATAAAGAAACCAACATGCTAAGCCAGCTTGTGCAGCCAAGCAAAAGGAAGAATTTGATTTTTATGAAATTTCCATAAAATTCCATCCACTCATCTCACAACACCAAATAGTAAAAGCAAAAGGAAATACTTATTTTCTCTTCACCATTTCAAGCATGGTAATAAGCAAAGTTTTCAAACATAAGCACTACGATACATGTGGAAATACAAATCAAGCCCAACATATTTATATGCAGAAATGGATTAAATGAGCTTCCTCACCAAGGAAATTTATTTTTTATTATAGCAGTACAGGCACACACGGTGCCTGGTAAATTTCTCAGTTACAGATTTACATGCTTGTATAAGCATAGCTGAAATTGTTTGAATGTATGTGGTTGTACTGAGACTGAGGTATAACCAGAATAAGACATAGTTCAAAAAAGATTCTGTTACGCATTTTAGGAGAAGGAAAAATGCTTCTTGCCACCTTACTCCATATATTATTCCTCAAATAAAAAAGGATTATCATATATATGATAATGGCCTTCTTCTGTGTCTCCACTTTAGAGCTTTTACACAGACAAGTGGCTTTTGTGTTTTGTAAATAATTTTGGATGGCTATAAACATTTCAGTATCTTGTAAACTCCTTATTTTATACTTATTAAGCTTCCTACAAGTTTACTGCTTGCAAACTGTATTAGTAAATAATTTACATAATTACTCATGGGTATAGTGGTCAATCCACCTGATTTCTGCATCTGCAGGGATGCTCTAGGGATAGTTCTTTTGGTAAAGGATATATACCTCAGAGACTAACTTTTGATAAATGTGAAACCAGATACATATGCAATTTCTTAAAGATAAATTAGTAGTTGTGTATATTCCTATGTTAACATTTATAACAGGCTATATTCTTGAAGTTGTAATTCTAAATAAAATGAACCTGGAATATGTGTCAAATGCACCTCATTGATATAAACCTGTTGATTGATACAAAGTTACTCTAGCTGTTTTGGAAACTACAGCCTTTGGTCATTTTCACTATTCATCTGAGAAGATAAAACTAAGTAGTATTTAAACTTTAAATAATTTTTACTTTAATAATAAGCCACATATTAAAAGTATCCTGATTAATTTATGATATTTTAATTCCAAAGATGATGACCACTGACCAAGAACACAATCAGAGACAACGTAGATGCACTACCACAGAATCATAACCAAATGTCTTTTCATTACATGTGTTTAACAGGAAACTAATGGAGCTCACTCTTCCCTGTCTCATAAAAAAATCTATGTCTTGGATGATGGCCCGTGGTTCTGCTTTACCATGAGAATAACAATGGGGACTGAGGGCTTGAAAAGAGGATTAATTTACTTAATTATGCATTGCTTTTGTCCATTTCTCAGAATTAGACTGAGATAACCACAGTTCTTTGGCACCTAACCACGCATATTTGTGCAGAGTATTTTCCTACTCCATAGCTGCAACTTCAGCTTCTATTGTACATGAATAAACCACAATGAACACATAGAAAAAATAAAGAACTAAAAAGCATCACTAAAAATGTCATCAAAGGTCACTGAAACTATCAAGCTATTATTTAACAGTCTTTTGCTGAACACAAACTATGGATCCTTACTAAAATTCAGCTTGTGATAGAGTATATTACCTTCTTGGAGTAACACACTACAATTTTTACATCATACATGCAACTGAATCAAGATGGGGGATCCTTCCTAACTTATATAAGATAAAGACTATCAGGTCTTGATTTGTTATTAATAAAGAAACATAATTCAAAGGCCCATCAAGCGAAAACCAAGAATAAACCTTCAATCACATTGTTCATTACTTTAAATGTTTATTACACCAGAATACTCTTTTATGAGATACAAAGTATTAATTGTACATTCAGAGTAATAAACTGTGCTGCCTCTCCTTATGGTAGCAAATGTTTATATATTCAGCAATCTAAGGAATTCCTACTTGTTGAAACCCTATGTGGATTTGTGCCAACATAAATATTATGTAATAAAATAAGAAAAGTCAGTTTGAAAAGGGCTAGATTATGAGTATGCTTACATGTGCATGGAAACATGCATAAAACATATGTATGTATATACAACCATTTAAGTTCAGACTTTGCATTTAAATAGTTACATGCAAAATAATTCAGAAAACAACTGAAACAAATAGAAAGAAGTAACTGTGAATTTAAAAATGTTCTTTAGAAATTAAAAATTTGAATCAGAAACTTGATTGGATTGGTAATTAATCCTCAATTGCTGAGGATTATTTTCTTTATCCAAAAGGAGCCATTCTTTCATTCTTGTAAAAATATTTAGGAATAGATTTATTTTAAGTTACAGCCAATCCCTCACACCTTAGAAATCTCTGCATTCAGAGTCAGCTGTTTCATTCATGGCATATGTAATTTGAACACCATACAGAATAGCCTGGATACCATATGTACTTTAAATAACACTTATTCTAAAGTAAAAATACATCTTCACAATTAAATACAGCTTTTGTCCCTGGAAGGAGACATATTGGAATTAGAGTTAAGTAACTGGGCATTACTGGAAGTATGCCTACATCAAAATATATCCATCTTTAACATGGTATACGTATCAGATTCAGAGATGATGTACAGCTCTTAATCTGTAGATCCAGCACATATGGATTAATTTTGACTCTATTAACATGTGAAATTCCCATTGGAAATAGTCAGAGATATATGCTCAGGGAATGACTCCAGTGCTAGGATGACAGACTTGATTGTAAACATTTCCTTCTTACTAAACAGTCCCAGCCAGCCAAACCCCAAATACCTCAGCTCTTAGGTTTACAGCCCACCCTGAACTTGACATTGGCATATCCAAAGACTGCTGACACACTCTGCAATTTGACCTGTAGTGTTCAGGATTATAAAACAAAGGTAAATAAAGAAATTTCCTCCCACCTGACACGGCTGAATGAAAGGAGGTGTGAGAGGCCAGAAGGGAACGGGCTGATTGCAAGAAGCAAGTGTACATCTCGTGACCTTTTCTGTTCGCCGCCTGCCATTATCTTGTTTTTTGGCTGTAGGATAGTAGTTCAGAGCTGGCCAAACAAGAGTATTAGCCAGCGAACCCCCTCCACTTTCTACTGGCATCCTGGGTCTACTACAGTTTGCAAGCATGCACCCTTCGGCTTTATGCAGTACAAAGCACTGATCAAAGTCCCTCCAAACAGGCTGGGTTCAGGCTGCTTGCTGGAATTTGAGCCCTTGTCAGTCACATAGGAAGTCTGCTGGTTGGACACTTTTTGCACTGAAAACAGGCCCTTTCTTAATTAGTACTGAGATTTACCCTTCAGCAACATCAAAACAGGCACCAGGGGAAAAGCCAGAATCTCAGAAAAAACCTGTAAATTAAACATGCAAACAACAGCTGGGCCCTGCTTGAATTTAATCATATGCAGGCAAAACACTTTGGGGTTAATTTAATGAAATAAACTGCTGAAATCAAGCATACTACTTGAGTCCAGCCAACAAAACCTGAATAAATGAAACCAAATAAGAAAACTCTTTGCAGAGGTTTCCATCATACCTGAGAAATGCTGTAACTTCCAATTGACAGATTTTGATATAAAATAATATATCAAGCAAAGGCTTGATGAAATAGGTCAAATTTCAGCCTGAGAGTCTTTTAATTACCCACACACTACTGTCACCAACAGTCTTTTGTGGTGAAGCAAAGACAGACAGGAATAGAGTTGAGATGAGTAAGACGCTCTTTTTTTCACTTGCACACAATACTTCTGCTCAGTTCTATAAAGGGGAATGTTAACAACAAATTCAAGCACAAGATTTCTGGCTATTAATAGTCTCCTTTACCAGACCACAGCGACGAAAAGAGTGCTGCCTATTTTCAGACACTGAAAGTACGGAATTTGGAGGACCTTAGGACTAAGGCTAAGATGAATGCATTTATAGCAAAGATATTAGAAAGAACTCTGTAATTTTTGGGTCAGCAAAGGCACTGCAGAAGATACTCTGTTTGTGCAGTTCCCTGCCTGTCAGAGATGGATGTATTTACTGAAGTGATAGGCAGCAATGAAACTTGTTTCTGCATTGGAGTTACTGTTTAGTTTGGCATGAAAATAGGACTCAAAATGAGGGTCACAGTAGTATTATCAATTTAGAGAGTAAAACATGGTTTTGATTTCTTCTCAGGATAAATTCCAGCTTTTGTGATTAGGACCATTTCTCCTTTAAATGCCAGGGGCTGGTGAAGCATGTGTTTTAGATTAGGAGATAAATGATAAATGAATACATGCGAGTGAAGTTTATGAAAATTAGAAGCCCATCTGGGTTTTTCATAAGTTTGTCAAATTAAATCAAGTATTTGTTAGTTACTCTCATAATTTTTATGAAAAACACTCGCACTTAAATATCTATTCCATAATTAGACTCAATTTCAGAGGCCATATTACGTTTAAAATGTTGTATTTTAACAATGCTGTTTTCAAACTGGATTTTATTCCTGATGTTTTTAAGTGATACTTTGTAGAATTTATTTACATAAAGTACTCACAGGACTGACAGAATTAGTACTAACGCATCTTTTAGCAGTCTCTTTTGATCATTTGGACTTATCTAGAAATGTTTTTTAATGCTTTACATCTTCTGTACCACAAACAGCAGAGAATGAACTCCAAACCAGGCTTATTGTGAAATACTTTTCAATATTTGGGTTTGTAATGTATGTATCTCATGACAGCCTCCCAAAAAATATTTACTTATAATATCTAGTCATACTTTTAAGATTGTATTCATTGTGAAGGTGTCTAAATCCCTTGTTCATGCCTGGAGAATTTGAAGCCTCTAACTTTCGTGCTCCTGACAAGTTTAATTTTGAGGGAATTTCCACATGTTGCAGATCTGGAAAAAGGACAGATTGCTACCATTTAAAAACCCCATGTGCTAAAAGGATCAGCTTTAGGGTTGTTTATAGGCTGAGAGTTTAAGGAGTGTCACCATGTAGATGGATTAGAAAGTGAGTGACACAGTCAAAAGAACATGGTTAATTAACTTTATACAACATACAGCATGCATGCACATATATATATATATATGCATAGTTATTTCTCACCCATGCAGCAGATAAAGTTTGAGTGGAAAACAACTAAAAATGTAACTATGTTTAGCTTGACTCAGTTTCTTTGGAATATGGACCAAATCTAATTTTAACTTGGAACTGACTTTGAGATTTTGACTAGAATAGGTAATGCTGTTTACCTATAGCATTATGTAAGTCCAGTCTGTGTGAGGTTTACTCCACACAAAGGAATGCTGGAAAGAGATACAGTCAATAACTTCTAGTTAACAATGGGGAGATACCGAACAGAATTTGCCCAAATAAGCTGAACAATGGCCTCATTGCCTCAGCTGTAGAGGAGAATGCCCTGCCATCCTCACTCTGCCGCACTTGTTGCTTTATTGCAGGCTACAGCATTGCTGGGGTGACTGGGAAAGGATAGAGACTAACTAAAGTAATCTTTCAACTCTCCTTTTAACACACCAGCAAGAAGGAATACAATGGTGTTTTCTGTTCAGAGCTAGCAGACGTAGAGAAAGGCAAACTGGTTTTCTGCCCAGAGAGTGAAGTAAGGAATAGTAATAAAAGCCTGAGTTCTCACCATCAGAGTGGCTCCCACACCAGCCCTAGTATAGGCTCTGAGCACAAGCCCACTGCAGGCAAACAGTTCAGTCTTACTGATGCGGCATCACTGCTCAGAATCACAGAACAGTTTGAGTTAGGAGGGACCTTTAAAGGTCATCTAGTCCAAACCCCCAGCTGTGGGCAGGGATACCTTCCACTAGATCAGGGGTTTGCAGAACTCCTCTGGTTAACACCAGCTGCTTCTGTGTGGGCATTAACAGGGCACTCAGAGTAGATGTGGGAATGTTTGTGACTGTGCTGCATCACAAGCCCAGCCACAGCCAGCCTCCCTGTGCTCCCCACTACAAGGTAGAGCTGCTGCAGCCACCTGAACGGAGTAGAAAGTGTTAAGAGTAGCTCTGTCACATTTTTATGCCTTGCAGTCCTGTGAGAACAAGGAGCTTTCACACAGCTAGAGATTATTTTCTCACAAAAAAACACAGTATTACTGCACTGAAATAATTTCTTGAAAATTATGGCAGTATTTATAGATCTAAATACTCAGCACATCTCAAAGAAAGGAAATCCTGAAGACATCA
>NW_009936731.1:55619-56132 GCF_000696875.1 Nestor notabilis
CAGGAAACTTGTCTTGAATTGCAAAATGGTACTTTCTTGCAACTGCCTCTCAGCTTTTCTTGGAATGGTAAGTATAGTTATATCCTGAATTGCATTGAAAAATCACAATACAACAGATGATTGTTCAGTAACTATCTGGTAACTTAATATGAAAACATAGTAACCAGACAGGATTGCAGGTTACATTGCAGGTTACATTCCCTATCTGGCATTATTTTCTGATAACATGCTCAATAACTCGTATTACCAGTGTGTAACAATTGGAAGGAATGCCAGGAGCTCTCTGTGAAATAGCCCATTTTCCACTAGTTATATATCAGCACAGTTACTGCAGCATATGAATCCTATATACAATTGTACACTGTGTTTCCCTCCACATTTATCTGTGTAGGGTTTATCTTTGTGAAATGAAACTATAATGAATTCTATTAGAATATGCAATTCATTCATGCCCTTTCTTTAGTTGTATCTCCTTACTTTTGGGATGGTTTTTTTAATTGATTCTGAGGAAAG
>NW_009936731.1:56163-65799 GCF_000696875.1 Nestor notabilis
CTTAGATCAGACTGTTGTCACATCCAAAGCATGGAAACTCTTTTCCATTTCCACTGTGTTTGATTACAAGATTTCTTCTGCTTGAAGCTGAGACAATATAGACATTTAATGAAATAATTATATATTATAAATAAATAGTAAAATCAACAGTAATAAATAAATAGTAAAAGTTTCCCAGACAATATGTTCAGTAGGAGCTATTACCCAATCCGATAACATATTCTTTGATACTGTTTACAATCACAAGCAAAAATACTTACATTTGCGGAAAGCTGAGATGTAAGGGTAGCAACTTTCTCTTGTGATGCAACCAGCTCTCTCCGTAGTTTCTGAATTTGCTAGGAAAGAAAAACAAGACTGTTGTCAGTATTCCACCAATTCCCTTTTGTTGTAGTTTTTGTTTGTTTGCTTTCTTAAGGGATCACTAATAGGTTTACAATATCTTAGTTTCACATTTTAATCTCAGAAGTAATCATAAATACAAATTTCTAAAAGTTGGCACTTAGTGCTGCTGCTCCAGCTGTTTTCTTGCACTTAACCAGTGTATGAGCTTGGATCCCAGGTAAGGGAGCACATACAGGCAAATACTTAATTACTTCATATGTACAATCTTCTGTTTGTGCATGTAAAGGTTATGTTTTCTTACTAAATCCTGTAAGTTCCAAACATATTCTTAGTGCAGTCAAATATAGTAAGCCTGGATGAGGCCTGAGATTATGAACATAAATGAATTTGAGTGAGGTTCACTGTGCCTGACTATAGGCTTGATGCAACCAACATACGTTAAATGTCTACATTAGATTCAGATAAAGGGCCAAAAAATAGTCCCTCGCTGCCTGGCATGAAGAAGGCTTTGATGACTACCTCAGACACAGATTTTTGCTTCATGGATGTCTCAAGTTAGATGAGGTATGGTATTTTTTTCTTTTTCTCTAACACAATTCTTCCTACAGTCTCTGCAATTCAAACATGCAGCCACTTCAAACCTTACATACTACTCAAAAACTTGCTTGCCAACCTAAAGAAAAAAAAAAAAGTTGTTTTAAATGTTCTTGTTGACATGAGAATAAACTTAATTCAAGGCTCCCGTTTCCTCTAATGTAAAACAGAATCCTGAAGAAAAATATCTGTTTACATTTCAGCTAAGATGGATATCTAGCATGAAGCTTTCACATCATTTTAAGCTCATTGAACACTATCTGAGATCTTACAGAGACTCTAGGCATTGCACTGAACTTAAGCGCAGCATGGAGTTTCACTTTGAAACCCCTTTTGTATTCAGACATAAAAGAAATTATTCCAGACTAAAGATGTAATAAAGTAATATGTCTAAAACTAGAACCTAGGAAAAGAAGAACGTAACATTCACTAGTAAAGACTATTTCAGCACTTTAATTTTATGACTCGTGAAAAACAACAGGGAATACTGCAGAGCCGTTAAGAATGAATGAATTCCTGTGCATCTATGATACAAATATAGCTAAATCCTTTACACTAGCTCAGAGCAAAGGAGACAGATTATTAACCTGTTCTCTATCCTGGACTGCCACTTTTTCCAAATTTTCTGTTAAGCTACACTTTCATCATATTCCTGCAACTATATAAAGACAGTTCTCATGAAATGCTGTTTAACATCTGTAAGAGCAGACCTAGATACTGAGAAAACATCATGTAGGAATTACACAGTAAAGAACTGTTGTTTCACCTCTATATATAGTCCTATATAAAGGGCAATGAAATGGGGAATTATCATTTACACTACTGAGCTATGGCATGCTTCTTTAGGTCCTTCGCTTGCATTTTCAAAGAAAGGATCTTAGAAAATTCAGGTAGAAATACAGTGTGCCAAGTAAGAAAGAATATGTTATTTGTTCAACGTCTTCAAAATATATTTTGGTTGACTTTTTCTATGATTAGAGTAGTAAAAATAGGAGCAGCATAAATGCAGGAGTTGGAAGGCATGTAGCTCTGTGAAGTGGAAGTGCACCCTTTGGTGCTGCATTTTATTGCTCCTACTCCTTGGTGCCTTTTTAATACAACCAGGACTTTGTTTTGAGAAAGTCTGTAATTGTATCCAGCTGCTGACCCAGGCTTGTCACCCATTCTTACACATTGTGAGGAGAAAGAAGCTGTTTTCCATGTCAGATTTGATTTATATCTGAAATCAATCTGCACTGCTCTGAAATTCACCAAAGTGGTCAGTTTCAGAAATTTAATATAATGCAAAATGCAAGGGAGAGAAGTTCAAAGCAAGCATTTGAAGTATTTTTCTCCTGAAAGGCAGAACATTATCTTGAATTGCACACGCCCTTAGATCCAGTACAGAATGGTATTAAGTCTGAAATCAGAAGTTCCACAACTCCTCGACTCAGAAGCCTGATTCTCATTGATTCTTGTCACCTTTTTAGAACCTCAGCCAGGAGGCATTTTTCAGCATGATGCTAAGAAAACATCTTCTGGAGCACTAGAAGCTGCATCAGATTTTTATCAGTATTTCTTATAAACCAGTGCAGACACAGGGTGTTATCTTCCCCAGCAACTCAACAATTTAGCCATAGCAGGTAAATAATATACTTTAATATAATTCAATACTTAAATATAAAAATGAAGAAGAGTTCTTACCTCTGAATGTGCTTTTTCTTCTGCCTGGAAGAAAATGAAGACGAAATGGCTTAGAAAGTGTGGAAAATAATTGCAGTAATAGAAAATAAAAGCCAGCTACACTGAAGTGAAATGAATAGTTTCATGGCTTCATTACATTTAAGGAAGGTATGCAGAAAAAACAGTAAATGGAATTCTTTTCAACTTACTTGTCAAGACTCCAGATGGAACCCCAAACAAAGAGTTTACCAGCATAGCGGCAATATAGAATAGTGGATAAAGGGAGAATGGGAACAGAGCAGCAGAAACTGCAGCTACATTTCCAAGATAAAAAAGAAAACTTGCTCTGCTGCCACTTCACAGACCTTAGTCAGTTACCAGCACTTCTACATTGTAATGATTATTATTGCTCCTGGAATGTATTTTTTTTACTGCATACTGAGCAATATTCCTACCACGTAACCCTGCTAAAAGAAGTAGACAGCATACCAGCCATGAGGAGAACGTGAGAGGAGAGGGGTACTTGCACTTCCAAGTAACTTTTTCCATACAGAGTACTGATCAAAATATTAAGGGCTATCAAGGCCAGTTAAAGTTGCAGCTTAAATCTGCTAATAACATTTAATAATTTTAGATATTTTCCATATTCTTATGTGTTGTGTCATATAATGATGCTATTTACATAGCAGTCTTTTTCAACAAGCTAAGAAACTAAATGACTTTGAAAGTCATTAGGTTTGTAAGCACGGGAGTAGTCTAATTTGGGAGGCATTTGGTGGACAGAAAAAATCTTGCTTCAGTGGGATTCTAATGGAAAAGAATGGCACGCCATGAAAGAATAACTCTTTTGAAACATAAAATAAGAAGCAGTTAATGTACTGGAAAACAATCCACCCCATGATCTGAGGTGGCTCAGGTTCGAAGAAGCAGTCTAACATTATCTGGAAAAGAAGAAGTAAAAGGAAAAAGCGGGTAGAAGAATTAGCTATAAATAACACTAGGAAGGCTAAGAAAACCTGAGGTTCCTGGGAAGATTCCCTGACATGAGGCAGTATCTGTGTTATTACAAATTAATATAGCTGCTTTTTTAAGCCTCTATTAAGCACAACTTCTGTCCTTTTAGAATTTTAATAATATGTTACAGAAATATTTTCTTACCTTATCTGGTATAGGAAGAAGACTTTTAGAAAATGCCTCTTTCCATACATGTTTATCTGTTAACAGACACTAAAATGACTGTGATATTTCCCTGTGCAACACTTAAAACTGCTCTTGGCTCAAACTACTCTAATACCTGACACATCACTATATGGGAATGATTTAGTATAATGACTGTTTTATTTGCCAGCACTCATGTGACATACATACTGACTTTCTGATCTATGCTCACAAAAAGGAGATCCTCCTACAGAAATAATTGAAATTCTATTCTCATTATTGTTGCTTCAAATGTGTGGTGCATGAAAAGCCACAAATAGATCAAAAAATACCCTGTTCCCTTATGAATTCTACTATGCCAAGAAAACGAACAAACAAACAAATCTAAGGTTGATGACCTTTTCCTGAGCTGCTATGTTGGGGACATGGTCCCTTACCCTTGGACCACCAATGCCTGCAGATGAAGGCAGTGCTATCTGTTGTTACCAGATGACTCCCTCACTGTATAAGGAAGTATTGCCTCTCTCTCAGAGTTCAGAGAGGTGGCTTCCACAAGTCAACTTTCGTGGGCAGTGGAAGAAATAAATGAAAGAGAAGTAACAAGACTCTGGGTATACTATCAACTTAAAAATAAAATTTGACAACCAAATATATCTGAAGAGTTTTCACTTGACTTTGTGCTGACACCATTGTAACCCAGCACTCAGCCATTGGTTCAAAAGGCTCTAATGGGAAATAGTTTTTTTCCTCCCTCTACGTCTCCATCATATCCATGCATCCCACCCTTGTAAGGATTAATTTTCTTTTTTTGAAGACTTAAAATATTAACGTACAAATGACATGTCCTTACACATCTCCTTTGAGCTTGGCTTAGCACTGTTAATGAAGTCGAGGGATTCTAAGTGTAGCTAATGCTGAGAGCCAGAGCGAGAAATATAGCAATTAACTAAATATATGCAAATTGCAGTGTCTCACCTACTGAGCAGGAGGAGATTAAAATTAGAAACAACTTGTCATAATTTACACTATCACACATCTTTTTCAGCTTCTCTGAGAGCTAGATATATACACTGCCAAGACTGAATCAGAATTTCAATCCTATAGTCTACTTAAAGTCAGATAACAGGGCACACTTTTCTGTGAAATCAAATGGTTGTCTTTGTACATGCATATTTCTACAAGCTAGATTTCCAGTCTATTCACATAAGTCCTGAAAACCCAAATGCAAATCAAGAAGAAAGTCAACATGCAGAACTTCTGTTTCATTGGACTTATTCATTGCAATGGCAGCAAATCATGAAATGTCTCTTCTGAATCTCATATTCTAATTCTCAAAGAAACAATCTTCAGAGAATAACTTCAAGATTTTCAGCTATCCTTTGGTAATAATACATAAAGGTCTTGATCTTTATTTAGTACTTTGAATCTCTCCAGTGATTTGGCTGCAGAAAACCACTAGCACCAAGGCTTAAGGCAGTGCTTGAGAAACCTAATAAATTTGATTGAGATACTTATGGAAAGGCAGCCTCTTTAGAAATACAGCTTAGTGATTTTGGTCTGCTTAACTAAGTTAAAAATGCTCTTGTACTCCTTGAATCTAGTCATAGCTGAAAGTGAGTTACATGCGCTGTTCTCGAGGAAACAAGGCACTGCACCCTATCACTGAACAATGAAATGTCATTCTCTGCTTTCAGCTGATGTCATACTGATTGCCAACTTTTTATGTTCCTATACGCCACTTGTGGGTCAACTGATTAATTGCTAAAAAGTTTAAACCTGTTTCACAAGATGAGAGGGATCAAGCAGAAGAAATGCTGATCAAAAATCATCCCTGAAGGTCAATCTTTGTAATTTCGTCATACTGATTTCTTTCTTGCCCTTTACGGATTTTTCTGTAACTTCCATTATTATGTCTACATAATGGGGCTTAGCTGCAATGTGAATTCAGTCAGATGTTTCAGAATATTCCACTTACACTTGGGTAAACCATTTAAAGTTTGTCTTGCAGGAAAATTACTGTTCTTTAATATCATGGGGTTTAAGTAATATTTCCAAGACACTTGATAATCTTGAATGATAGCAGGCTATATAACTAGAAAGTATTAGTAAACTCCTGCTACATTACACATCAGAGCAGAGGTATTTCAGACCTATTGACTCATCGGGTACTGATGAGTCAAAGTTGTAAGTGATACATCTTGTATCACTTACAAATTTGATTTTTACCATCAATCAGTTTTGTAACATTATTCTAAAATTTGACATCAAAGATTGAATTACAATTTTGAACAATCCCCCATGCAAATTGATCATAGTGACTTGTAGACAGGGAAATAGTAACAAAGACTTTTGTACTACCAAAGAAGTACATGAGAATCTTTGCTTTGAATGCTAGTCATACCTCATGTGCAGCCAGTCTCTATGTACATTCTACCCATTCTATCTAAAATAATTCAGGTTTGGGCTGGAATTGCTTGTAACTTGCTATTTAAGGCCTGGACAAACCTAATGTGTGCGTACCTGATGTTTCAGACATGCCCTAGGATAGACCTTTTTATGATTAAACAAAACTAGGAGAGGCACCGTTGTGGTAGACATTATGCATGGATGCAACCTGTTTTCCAAGGTAACATGAGTTTGGCATTAAGATAGGGCTACCAAGTGTACACACGCATCAGACTGCGTGGGCTTGGTATTCCCAGGCAACTGGGTGGAGGAGTCCATGTCATTCTCAGGATGTCAGCTTATACTATTCAACACCTGAAAATATGTAAAGGAGACAGACTACTCTTGAATGCATGGTATGAAAGCAGAGGAGTTGGTTGCTCTGCCATGAAAAAGGGCTACTACAGCGTGTAATTGTAGTTAGCGAATAGGTTGCAAAGCAACTGTTGTATATGAGCAAGGGAATGTTCAAACATGTTTAGCTCCTTCTATATGGATGATTTCTTGTTAGTAGAACAACTGAAGCAAGAAATTATGCAGAAGACATCAAAAAAGAGACCAAGCCAGTAAAACAGAGAGGGAAAAAAAAAATAAGAAAAAAGCAGAACTTGCTTGAGCTAGAATACAATTATTACTCAATCTAATTTATCTAATTAACAAAAAGTAATCATTTTTAGAGACACTTTTCTCTTTGGAAATAACATCTAAACACTGTCATTTGCAACAGCAGACATTTAAACTGCAAATGCATCTCCCTTACCCTGGAGCAATCTTGTGTTTTTCAAGAAGTGTACCTCAGTGACAGGACAAAAACACTTTGTAAATTGTGCAATTAGAAAACTAGCTGAAAATAAGGAGTATCACTCAAAATTATCAAATACAATAGCATAATGACCATGCTTAAAGAGAGACTCCTAGATCATTAGCTTCTTTTTAGCTTTCAAAATATACGTTACCTGATTTAAGCAGTTCTAAACAAGTCACATAAACCCATGAAAAGAATGTATTCTAAAATAACATTACAGTAATACCAAAGTTGAAAATAAACATTCATGCTTTATTACAGTGGAATTTTAATCCTTCTAAATCTCAAAGTATTGAAAATTTCATGAACAATGAACAAGAACAGAGGTGGGTAGAACTTTTTTCAAATATATAAATACTCACCGTAGAGTAGAGAGAGGATGTGCTGGAGACAAGTGATAATGAGGACCCATGTACTTTAAAAAAGGAAAATAACATGAAGTATTGATAAAAGCATAAAACTTCCCCCATGTAGCTCAGTAACTAAACATCTTTTTAAAATGAGAACCAATCTTCCCCAGAGAGCAATTATGAGCTATCAGTATAGAAAAGCTATTGATATTTTTTTCTTGCACTTAAAAGGATTGTTCTATACAGAAAAAGCACTTTGCTGTGTATGAGGTAGAAGAGCAAGCCAGTGAGGTCCAGTATTATTACCAGCAAACCAAGCATCACTTTTGTTGTTTTGGCAACAAACTACTTGATAAATACACTCTTTAGAGAAACCAGAAATTGAGCTGTTTATACATCTGTCTGAGGCTGAGCAAACCTATTTTAATGAGACTATGCTTTGCAAAACAGTCCACTCTCCCTGAGGTGAATTACCAGGCTTGCTCAGTTGTTTTTTTCCCTCAGCTCAATGCAGACCCATGTATTTGTAGTCCATATGAAGGGGTTACTGCAAGAAGTAGTGCCATATTCTCACTGATCATCAGTAGAGTCAGCCTCAAGAGCACCAAGTGAATATTACAAGAAAAAATGGGTTTTCTGGCCTGTCTGAAAATGGCAAATGAAGCCTAAACTGAAACCAGATTGCCTCTTGTGCTTCTGATGGCACTCCTAATGAAGGACACACCAGCAGAGAATTTTAAAGATAATTTATTTCATTACTTCTTTACATTTTTGTTCCAAAATTATTTTGTTTAATATTTACAATCTGCTGAGATTTGGTAAATATATTATTTTGCTTTAATAGCTACCTGGCATCCATATGCCAACCTGACAATACAAGAATACTTGGATTAACGAAATAGACTTTAAATCTAATTTTGTAACTGGGTAAATATTTACAAAGATGTGGTACACTGACCACTGAAATCCTGTTGCTTTGAATCTATCTTTGGTTTTCAGTCTCTCCTTCAAATCTCTTGACTAAAGTCCCATTCTGCCCTTGTACACAGTGGCTCTACCCATTACGTCACTCTCTAATGTTCCTCAGAGCTCCTATCTTAAATAAAATACATTGGCCTTCCAACAGCATCATTTCATGTTAATCTATAATGACCGTAAACTACTGAAAACTGCTTATTATTGCTGCATTGACTTTCATTTACTCAGGTTGATCATGGTTATCCACTCCAGCTGGATATGAAACACAACCAATGAAAAAGCTTTCATCAAAGCCACTGGTGACCCATTACTGAAATTCTAGATTTAACACTCTTTTTCTATGCATAAATTATTTGCCTTGTTTTCTCTATTATTCTTCCAGTGTTTCCTTTGATAATTCTCCTGTTCTTCAGCAAAGGGTCTGTAGTCACCTCTGTCCTTGAATTATGTGATCTGCTTCTGTGCAGTCAGCCATCCTCTCTGTGCTGACAACTCACAGCTTGATCTGTCCTGCACCCTACTGCTAGTATTACATACCCAGATGTCAGCCTGACATATCATCTAAAATACAGAAGGGGGAATTGAAAAGTAAAAATATTAGTTGTCTGTTATTTCATGTAAGACTTTCCCCCCCCCCATTTTTATCTCATAACTATGAGCTCTGGGACTAGGGGAAAAACTTTTTATTTGCTTGTTATAAAGACCATTTATATTGTCATCACTTAGCAGTAAACAAGATTGATGAGGTGATGTTGTAGAATGAATCTCCATTAAATTTTAGTGGAATTTTTTTGTTTTGTGTTGTAGGGTTTTGTGTTTTGTTTGATTTGGGTTTTTTTTTTGTTTGGGGAAGGAGGGGGAGGAGGTTGTTGTTTGTTTCTTCTTTAATTAAAGGGAGGGAGCATTTTTTGCTTATGGGAATTCTGCAAATAATCACGTTTACCAGAAATGTTAGGCAGAAGAAAAGTTACAGTGCATTTAATTAGGAGTTGTCAGATTCTCTGTGGTTAAAAAAAAAAACAAGAACCAAAACCAAATCCCAAAATATTCTCCAAATTCCAGGTGTTGTATATAGCATTAAAGAAACCAGACCAACAGTAATAAGCTGCATAAAGAAAGTGGTGAGGTCAGATTAAGTGGCAAAGCTTGAATACAGAAATTCACATAGTGTTTGTCTTAGGAGGCTGTAGGAAACTGGAAAAATCAAATGACTACAAAAGAAAGGGGATGCTAAGTAGCACAGGCTTTGGAAAAAAGAAGGAAATACAGAAGTAGGACTAAGAAAGCGTGTGTCCTGGG
>NW_009936731.1:65830-79887 GCF_000696875.1 Nestor notabilis
TCGCAGCCACTTTTTCTCCTTCTTAGTAGCTGGTGCAGTGCTGTGTTTTTGACTTTCAGCCTGGGAACAACGCTGATAACACCGATGTTTTTAGTTGTTGCTCAGTAATGTTTACTCTGACCAAGGACTTTCTCAGTCTCATGCTCTGCCACGGAGGAGGGGAAGCCGGGAGGAAGCAGAGACAGGACACCTGACCCAAACTGGCCAAAGGGCTATTCCATACCACAGCACGTCATGCCCAGTATAGAAGCTGGGGGGCGTAACCCAGAGGGCCGAGATCGCCAGGCTGGGTATTGGTCGGTGTGTGGTGAGCAATTGTATCCTCTCCCCTTGTTATTTCCCTTATCGTTATTATTATTGGTGGTAGCAGTAGTGGTTTGTATTATACCTTAGTTACGGAACTTCGGTTGTCTCAACTCGTGGGAGTTACATTCTTTTGATTCTCACTCCCATCCCTCCAGGAGCAGAGGGAAGAAAAAGAGGGGAAGTGAGTGAGCAGCTGCATGGTTCTGAGTTACTGGCTAGGCTTAAACCATGACAGCATGGAATCACAGTAGTCAAGGTATGTTCAGACACTTCAAATTTAGGGCAAAAAGGATAAAATAGTTTTCCATCAATGGCTTTCTTTCCTCCAAAATTTCTGATAAAGGGCTTATACATGTATGACATACACAGCGTTGTCTATTACTGTGTGAAAGAAGTATCCTCCATGTTTTAGGGTAAGGAAGTCCTGTGAGTGCAGCTCAACAGAATTAGAAAAAAAACTTCACAAAATTAGTCAAATTTTTATGTTGCAGAAGGAATACTTTAAAATTTTACTACTTTTTTAAGGCCTATTTTGGAAGCCTATTTTAGGGGCTATTCACTGGTCCAAATAGTAACTTGGTCTTACCTTCTTCCATGCTGTCCCTGAATGAACCTGAATGACTAATTGCTCGTGGTCTCTCTTCTAAGGATGTAGCACTGCCACACAGCTGGGAGTCATCATACAGATCAAAAGATGTATCTTGTGCAGGGATGCTGTTTGAACGCATCATACTGGGTCCAGGAAGATTAAACTGAGATAGGCTGGTTGGACTCACTGGAATACAAAGCTTTATTAATGAAGCACATTTCCATTAAATGAATTCTGGTTCTGCACAAAATTGTAATATAGGACTAGCATGGTTAGGTGGATTTTATGCTGTTGAGAAAATGAAAGGCTTTTATTCCTACATACAAAGCCACCACAAAAGGGTGAAGCAGATGATCTCCAAGGAGCTGGAGCTGGATGAGACTAATCCTGTAAAACACATGGTAACACTAACACTGGTGTCTGAATACACACTTGCTTACTTTGACAGCCCAAGATGGAAAGCCAATGGGAGAGATTCAAAAGTTAAAAGTTAAAAAGGAATAAGAAGCCATAAGAATTTTTTATGAGCAGCTCTTCTAATGGATCAGTATCTGTGTTTTATTATATACCTACATTACCAACTGCTTTCAAGACCAAAGTTCATTGGCACATGCAAGACATGTATCAGTTAATATTCTACAGCACCTACCACTATATCAAGTTAAAACTGCTGCACAGGCCAGTTGAATTTTATCATAATAAATAGTAGTCCAGTCACTCATGGTTGAAATCTAGAACAGCACTTATGAACCTACTTTCAGCTTTTGCACAGTTTGTTTGCCAGTAGCAAGAAAAGACTGGTTATGGTTCATCTGGACCACATGAACTCAATGCTTAGAAGAAAAAAGCAATTGTCTATACAAATTCAGCCTCAGAGTTTGGAATTTTATTTTTGATCATGCAAGATGTGACTTAAATCATAAACTACAAGAGCAGCTGTGTTGAGAGCAAATTATTCCATAGGGTTTGATAACGGAAAGAAGGAAAGGACAATGACAAAATAAATTAAAAAGAACCCCTGATCTTATTGCTCTTTGTTGTGAGTACAAAATCTATGAATCAAATGAAAAATAAGATAATTGTAAGCAGAAAATGATAGAGTTAAAGAAACACTGCTTAAAAAGAGTTGTGTCTAAAACTACTGCAAGTACATGGAAGATATCCAAAGCAGTGGCTAGATTGGCCAGGATCTAATTTCATTTTTAAAAATGGCTTTGTTCAACTTCATTTCCCATACATAATAAAGACCAACATTTGTATGTTTGATCAAATTTCTTTTGAGTGATTGTAACCTACAGATGCCATAAGCTGTGACAGAGTGATGGAAGTGTGAACGCTTCAAAGGTTGTTGCTAATTCCACAGTAAGGGCCTTAAACACAAGAGATCATTGTGAACCTAAGTATGTGTCCAGCACTGTGCAAAAGTGTTTTTCTATTAAGCACTAAAGAAAAAATAAAATTCTTAACAAAACTAAATTTGTGTTGGATTAACTTGAAACAGGATCCAGAAGAACCAAATCTAAATCTTGACCTGTAATCAAATAAATCTGAAAGGTGACTCGCACCCCAAAATTAGGTTAGGATTTGCACTTGGCCCAGTGCAGTTATACCGAGGTCCAGGCACTGAAGTGGACTGGACAGGCCTATCTCAAAGCAAACCTGTACACAGGAAAAAAGTGATGTTTAGTGTCTGGGTCAGCATTCACTAGAATCTCTGGAAAGAATCCTACTAATTGTAAATCCTAAAAGATTAGAAGATTTGAACTAGAAGCTAATTCCCAGCTCTGTCTCAGATTTTCTTCTTCTTGGACAAGTCACAGAGAATCTGTGCAAAATAAGGGGCCTACTCCATGGCTGACTCCATGAAAAACACTGCGAGTTTCCCATCATCAGTGAGGTACCAGAATATGGTATGGAGATGTTAAAATAAACTATCTAGTTTGGCAAACAAAGAAATATGAACAGTTAAATTTTATGATTCTATTCTAGAATGGTGGAAACAGTGAAGGGAAACAGCATTTACCCAGGTTGGAAAAGTGATATTTTCCAGTTGCAGATGAAGACATAGCTGAAGGAGAAACAAGCGGGGACTGACTGCCAGTGTCTTGTAGGCCTCCAGTTGAATGGGAGCGTAGCCATTCCTTGCCTTCCTCCTGACTCGTCTGCCGGGATGATGGAGTGTATCTGAAAAACCACAGCTGACATGCTCAAAACAACGACAAGGTGACAGTTTGGAAAGAAGCAGATGTCACATAAATACCCTTCATAGATCAAACAAAACCCTTGGAAAACATCAAGTCTAATCAAGTGACTATCACCAGGGATTTTAACAAGGTAACATTTACCATCTTATTACAACAGAAAAAGTACAGGACAGAAACCCCTTTCCTCTTCAACCCCCTCCCTAACACAGCATTCCCTTCCTTTGAAGAGATACGTTGATAAACCATAGAAGACAGACAACTGAGCTGACAGGCAAGGACTTGAAAGCTATAGGAAGTGTACAGGTTGACGCAAAAGCTCAGTAGCTGCATGGGTAGGATGGGGAATGGACAGACTAGAAGACAAGAAATGTGAGTAGCTGCTTAGAAAATGACATCTGCCACAGATTATGATGGCAGTTGGTTAGATGACAGGAGTGAAGCAGACCAACAACTCTGAAAAGGAGTTTGCATCGGTAATGACAGCTACTCATGGTCATATGTGCGGTCTGCTGCTCTGAATGCTACCTGGCATTGTGTCCTGCCCCAAACTGGGTGGAGGGAAAGGGACAGGAAAAATACACAATTAGCAGAAACAAGTTCTCTGGAAGGAAGTCTGGCAATGAAATCATTCATCAACTGCTTCCTATGGCAAACCAATAAAACAAGTGCAACTTGACACATGGGTTAAGAGGGAGAACTGGTAACTCACGGGCCTAGCCTCTATTGACTGGGCTGGAAGAAGGGCAATTCTGGCAGTTGTTAAGCATTAAAATGTGCAGGCAGTGTGGGTCTTAATCAAGAGATTGTTTTCAGCAATGTCTGCAATAGCTTGCTTCATTCAGCACAATCCCCTGCTGAGAAATGAGCACCTTCTTTACCACTGTCATGAGCCATCAGTGTTCCCCAAACAGCAGAGCAGAAAGGGCTTTTGATATTCTGGCTTCAGGCTTGTGAGGCACAAGTATTTCTGCTTAGCAAGCAGATTAAATGAACATGTAAGTTCTCATGTTGTGCTTGGGGTTTTGTACAATGTTTTATGCCATTAAAACATCTTGTCCTGATTAAATATTTACTTCCTTTCTCCTTCAAAAAGACAGCTGTGATCTTTGCTTATTAATGTGGTAAAGCAGAGTTACCCAGTGGTTATCAGATCAGAAAAATGGCAAAATGAGAATTCAGGATCTGGGTCTTAGACTGGGATCTCTCCATATTAAATCAAACTGACAGTCTTTCTGGGACAAATGATCAGGCTTATATGCCTATAAGCTGTTTTCTTGCTCCATTTCACTTTCAGCCACCATTACAGTAGTACAGCCACAAACTTCAATTATCCCAGTGTACCCTTGCAGGGTCCCCTTTGTGTCTTTTTCATGTCTTCCACCTTTTCCATTCTCTCTGAATCCAAAATGATTATTTTGGTATAACAGAAAATTTGATTAAATTCTTACTAAGGCACAGCTAGTGCAAAAGAGCACAAGGTGATTTCTAAGTGACACCACTTCAGCACCATCTTAAAATTTCCTAAACTATTATTTATCAATAACTCCAGAAATTTAACCATGGAATTTCAGTGACCGAAAGGCTGCAGAATGCCTGCGTGCATGTATGTATGTCATTGCTTGCCAGATCTCCTTCCTGGATTAGGGAGATAGGCTTCTGTGCCTCATGAGACTGGAAAGTGATCCCCTCTTTTAACCGCGGAGGAGAGACGAGTGTGGATAACTTCTGTTTTCTGTGATGAGGACAGCTCTATTTAGAGGAGAATTAGTAGCAAAATTAAATGTACAGTATTGCTGGATAGGGACCCAGAAGACTAGCCGGAGCAGGGTTTGTTTTATGCTTACAAAGCTTGGATATTAAAACTAGCATTTTCTAGTTTTACTATCCTGTACTAGATCTTCAAATTGCATGAGTGTTTGTATTTAGAGTTCAAGTTCAGATCCACTTCTAAACTCTTGTTTTTCTCAATGTTTTCAGCAATTAATTCCATTGAATTGTTACAAGTATCTTGTCCTGTATATTTTAGCTCACAAGGATTCAATACCATTTAAGATTCATTGCGTAAGGAAACTATCCTTATTCTCCTACATGATATACCTTGAAAAGATATTTATTCACTAGGCAGACTTGGAAAGACAAAGTCTGTTGTTAAAATCTACATTTTTCTGGTTTGAATGTAAATACCAAGAACTCTTATCAATAGGATCAACAAAACGAGAAAGAAAAGGAAAGACAGTGTAGAAAAGGTTACAGAAAAACAGAAAAGCAGCAGTCATGCTCAAAAAAAAAATATACCTTAATCCCTTTTTGGGTAGTGTATTTCTGTCAAGCTGCATGCTGTTAAAACAAAAAAAAATCCCTAAGGACATACAATAAACAGGACTTTTCAGAATTACAAATTTTTAAAGGTCTAGATTTGTGTGTATAACAGAGGTTCATTTAATGCTTTTTAATGTCTCTTTCATGATAAATCCCTGACTTGTTGGAGGGGACAATAGGACATGGACTGCTGCACCTTCATTTTTTATCTAGACATGCTCTGGAATGGGTCAATAGTAATTTGGAGACTGTCCAAGTCAGAAGGAAGTCCTTCTTACAATTTCTAACCTTCCAACAGCTTCACAATGCAATCTGTGTGAGAATCATATGGTCACAGTATGAATCTTTATTTTTCACAGTTGCCTATGATGTGCCAATAGATTTCCAAAAGAAATGAAGGTTGTGGCACCTGCTAAGAGACAGCATGGCCTTGCCAGAAGCCAAATGACAGCTCTGCATGTAGAAATGCGTGCCAAACATACAGACCTTTGGCTTTGTGTTGTGGTGGGGCTCACACAGTAAGGTGATGGTGGGGGCAGTGAAAAGTGGCACTAGATCAATGTTATTCCATATTCATGCACATGTAGTGGCAGAGTGGCTGATCACCAGGAATCAGAAATCTATGGCTGAGTTTTCCTAATTTAAACCCCATCACTAGAAGGGCACCCTCTAGCTTTCCTTCAAATAGGTGTAATTTGGGCACTTCCCTATGAAGTAGGTAGATCAATCACTGCCTAGTGTGGGTTGAATTTGTACTAGTCATCATCAAGTAAGTGTTGCAGTGTTTTTTTCCCTTAAGAACGTAACTCTGTCACCATATGGATTAAATTGCAAAATGGCTTTAGAAGGTTTCTGTATTACATATCATAATCACTCCTCTGAGAGCAACAGTAACTTAGGACCCTTCCTACTCAAGAAAACTCTCACACCACTATTAAAGGTCATTTTCTATTGTGCTGGGCATGCTGGGTGCCCTACTGTCATGTAAGCTTGATCTGGGTATATAAAGGCAGTGTTTGTGCCTGGTGTCTGGTGGCCTCACCATTAGGGCTCAGACTCATGGAGGTAAAACCACTCTTATCACCAGGAGGTATTTTAGGCAGTTTTGCTAGTTTAATCAAGCCCTTGTTCTACATGTGGAGAAAGCAAACAGAAGGAGAAATTTAGCAGTATTTCAGCACAGGCCCAGCTATCATAGGGAAGTCCTCTATCAGAGAGAGGGCTACCTTTTCAGCATTTTGCTCCCAATATAACTAAAAGGACCAAGAATGGTTGGTAAGAATATAACATATATTTGGATGCATGATTCATGTGGATTATAGTTCTTTGCAGAGAAGAATGGGGTCTCAGTGTTCCTTTATGTACCTTTATGAACCTCTAAATTTCAAAACAATAAACATGATTGTAATAACACCAGTTTCTGCTGCAAATACTTCAAACATCCTAATGAACAATACATTTTCTAATATAATTTTAACTTCAAGTTCTGTGTATTCCAAAATAATCTACAGCACATTATCTGAAAATAAATACGCCAATCTGTGCTCCTTTAAAGCAATCCACAAGTCAAAAGTTGTAAGTCAGTCAGTTAAGTAGGCTAATAGTGACCATAGAATTTTGCTAAAAAGCCTTTGAATTCAGGTACTCAGATGAAATAGGAGTAAATATTCTTCAATGTTAGCATGGAGTTACTGCAACTGCATAAAAGTGAACATAGCAAACACTCATTCTGTGTTTTTAAAACACTGGATCTTGCAAAGATGCTCCTAGATTTCAGAACTATTAATTCAGGCTGATAACTGCACATATCTTTTTAGTATCTAAAAGCATTCCTAACAAAAAAGCTGGACATATTACTTCTACAGAAACTCTGCTTCTGGTAAATAAAACTGAACTGACCTCAGTGCTCAGAAGATCTCTAAAGCTGATATGAAAAAGATATCCATTCCTGACTGAAGCAGTGTGTACACGGACATTTGTCTTTTTGGCTCAAAACAAATAATATAAAGTGAGGATGAGACTATCATATCATTCCTGATATATTCTTTTGCCATGTCAACTGCAAAAAGCAGTCTTGCAGGAAAATCCATGCAGATGTAGGCTGAAGTTATCAAACCTGTAGTATTGCTGTCCCCTTTTGTTTCTTTTGCGCTACTGAAACCTCTGCAAATTCTCAGGGGGGAAATTACAGGAAGCCTTGTAGTTCTCAGCTTCCTACCTATCCTTGGTGTTGAGGTTAGCTTGGGAAAGGGCCACAAAGCCATATCCCTGGGCTATACCTAACTGTTGCAGATCTATTAGAGAATAAAAGAAATTATTGCTAGCTAAGAAACACCTAGGGTGATCTAGGACAGGGTTGTCCAGGATCATATGGGTCTTATAAATGGGTTTCTACAGATGGCTGAACACACAAATAATCTGATACTTGATGCACTGTTTCACACCTTAAAACGATGATAATTTAAAACAACTGTAGGTCTTGAAGAGCTTAACTGGATTTCAATGCACTTTCACAGCCCTTAGAACTAAATATTCTTTTAAAGTAAACCAAAGCAAGCCAGTCATATAATTAGAAACCACTTCCACTCTGCTAATCTTAAAATGCAGTCATTACCACTGATGAGACCACTTCTAACTCCTATATATCTGCATTTTTTATGTATCACTTGCTGTGTCACTCAGACCAAGTAGAAGAAAAACACAAATTTGCAGTGCCCAACAGCAATAAGGGTTCAAAAGAACTACTGGTGATGTGTCCACCTGAAAAATTTTATCAATTACAGCAATGATATTTTGCCAATTAACCCAGTAGATGGCTTTATTTTAAAGTAGCTGTTTGATTATTTTAATCCTTCTAAATTGTCAGAAGATAAAATACAAGTATCCTCCCACATAGGGAGTTATGCTGTGACAACGGAAATAGACTTTTCTAAATAAATACTGCTAGTAAAAAATCAACAAAAGTCCTAAGGGAGATGAAAATTTTGCTGAAAATTTTACTGAATTTACTTACTTACTGAACCTATTTTATGGCTGTTACAATGCAAAAGAATCTCATTGAATGATACAAAATTTGGCTGGGGTAAACTTTGACACTGTAGCAATACACAGGGGTCAAGGAGCACTGTGTTTATGACATACCATTGCTTGGTGGGGAGCCTGAAGACTGGGTGTGGGCAATGCCTGATCATCCCTGGAGGGATGTGTAGGCAAATGTAGCAGAGACCTTGCAGACTTGCTGTCTCCATGGCAGGCGACTGCTTTTTTGGAGGCAGCCAAGGGCTACTGTCTTTAGCAAGAAACATCATAGATTTTCTTTCCAGTTACATCAAATCTTTCCTAAAACTTGATGTATCAAAGTCTTCAAGTTAAAGCCTTCACATGAAAAAAATAAAATGCGATAACAACTTTCATTTTCAAAATAGTGAGAAAATGCTTTGTCCCAACAAAACACTACAACCCCTTAGACACTATTTCCTTTCTTCAAAATAGCCTCATAATTTTGTATCTGTGGAAGTATATCCCGCCCTGTTATATCCCTTCAGGCTAATATATAATCGATCATTAGTCTTTGATAACTATTTACCAACTGGTCATGCACCTTACTTTATTTCCCTCATTTTCTTATACAAATGTTATTTGAAATAGCACCTAAAGCTTTTCTATGTCCTGGATGTCTTATTGTATCTACTAATTCCTTTCCTCTACTTGCAAAGCCTGTTTTCCTGCAAATGAATTAAACTAGTCTTATTTAAAAGGCTGTTAATCCCATGTTATCTGTTACTTAACCCTTTTTATTTAATATCCTTTGTATTTTTCCAGGAACAGAAGCAAGGTGGCATTGCCCACAGTTCCCTCATCTTCCATCCCAGACCTCCTCCTCACTCCTTCCTCAGCACAGACCCTTTGAAACCTCTTCAGTCGTAATGACTGCAGGGTTTTTTTAGGCTATGTCTGAAGCAGGGAAGTGAAAAGTTCATCAGGACTGATAAACTGGAGTAATCTTTAACCTTTTCATTCCCTCTTAGCATGCTTGCTATTAGTCATGTTTAGCTATCAAATTACAGTTAATGCTTCAGTGAAGCAAACCCGTATTTATTTGTATCATCTATTATTAGCTCTCCTCCTTTAGTTTTCTCTAGGCTTTCTCTGACTAGACTCAAATTGCTTGCTAGCTGTATCTCATTCTGTGATTTGGTCTTTCTGATTTTGTCTCTACATTATATTTCTATATCTTGCTATACAGACTGCTTGTTCAGTCTTTTGCAAGCTCTAGAGTGACTGAAGAAAAAGAATAAGCTTCTGTGCCGATAATTCCTTATGCTATGCCAGGCTACAATTAATATTGCCAGAGGCATCTGAAATATGAGTTTACAAAGGAAGAAAGATGTAATCTCTGCCATATCTAACATTGCAAACCAATGCTTTTGTTGTAAAAAAATACTTTGCTACATGTAGGTTTTACTGCATAAAATAACACAGCAATTGTAACAAACCTTTCAGAAAAATCAAACTGCAAAAACCCTGTTGGGGCTATAATTCAACGAATGACACCATTTTCTCTAGGTACATGTATTTGTTTTGAGGCCATATCAACATAATAAATGGCTCTCTCTGGACCCCATCATAATATCCCCATATGGACAAATATGAAACTTAAAAATATTGCCAGAGGCAAAGCATTTGGAACCACTGAAATTAAGTCACTGAATAAATACATAAAGTATTAGTAGTGGGGGTTGCTCAGGAGCTGATGCCAAACCATTAACATTTTAAATGTGATATTTAACATCCTCTGCATAAATACAATCTTTGGCATAAATTCATACTCCATCATTCTATTGACCTCACCATTCATACATGTAGCAGTAAATATTAGTAAGTTTTTTTATACTTTAAATATTAGTAAGTAACTTTCTAAGAAATACCATCACATTCAGTTAATGGCACACAATGCAAATTACTATTTAAAAATTAAAGGCACAGTGAAAATTACAACTTACTCATGTATCAACACATTTTTAGCTACTGTTATTAGCACACATTATATTGGTACACGTTTTATAGTGTTGTAGTTATATTAGTAAGAGGTGTGATTTTAGCTGATATAGTAATACTTATGAACGCAACGTAAGAGAATAAAATGTGTGGAGAATTTCCATCTAGATTTGGCAAAGAGTTGTTCAGGGTTTTGGTTTTGTTTGTGCTTGTTTTGATTTTTTAACACTGATTCACTGAAAGGGAATTCTTTCCATGGAAAGGATTGGTATTGAAAAATCTCTGGGTATATATAAACAGAAAAAAAATCTTAACATTGCATATACAAGATCTTTTTTTCTTTAAATGATTGTGTGTTGAACAACTAAGATTAACCTTCAAACTTTTAAAATATTTGCAACTGACTCAGTAGAATTTGCTTTTTTGGATCAAAGGCTAATGAAATACTTGATGACTTTTCAGTCCCCATGTGAGATAAGAGTTTCATTGTCAAATGTTGAAAACTTTCACAGGAAGTGAAAATTACTTACCACCTAGCAAAGATTATTTTTTCTTTCTTGCAAAAGTCAAATAAATGTTTCACAAAAAAAAAAAAAAAAAAAAAAAAAGAAAAATCTTGGTACAACTGTGCCAGAGTGGTTGCACCTTTTTATAATATGACTTAAATGGTAAAACACCTGCATATCACAAAGATCATTAATAAAACAGAGGACAACCCTTTCTTGTTTTTCCTTGTTCCAGACATTTGCCAGGACTGTGCGTACAGTGAGGGTCTCATCTTCTGAACTGTACCTCTGCCAGTGAAACTGCATTTTAGTAAGGGTCTGTTTAATGATTACTATGTATTAAGCAACTTATCAAGACTAAGTATTTTAAGGCAAGACTGGTAGGCTGAATGCAGCGACCCACCAGCTCTGCCTGTGCTTTGAGTTAATGGGAAGAAAACTGGTTGGGTCCCACTACTGGAGAAGATTTGTTAGCAACAGGGCAGTGATACAGCTTTGGAGCTGCCAGTTGCTGGGACAGCAGGATGCAGCATGATGGAATCATGTGGCTGTTTAGATTTGCCTTTAATTAGACAATTTCCCCCTTTTCTCTGGTTGTTCTTCAGAACAAGGGAACCAAAAAACTTCTCAAGATAGAAAAAGTGCTTGTAAAACCTTAAAAGGAAGTTGATTCCACATCCAATGCCTTTCAGCTTTCTTTTTTTCCTTCCTTGCTGTTTTACATAAAGGACTAAGGTGCTAATTAAACAGTGTCTCTTTAGGAAAACAAGTGGAAGGTTTATATTTTTGATTCCTGTCCTTTTGTCTCTCACTGGTTTTGTGGTCACTGTACCTATAGGCAAGCTCACCTTTCCGAAAGAGTAGATCTGACGCTTCCAGTCCTCATGAGCAGGCTCTGAACCTCCTGAGTGCTTGTTGTCAGTCCAGAGAGAGAGCCATGATGGCTAAGAGGAAGGTCAATAGACTCGGAACTGGTGTGAAGGCTAGTCATGGACTGGTAACTTGGTGTGTCTTTACTGCCCGCTGAAGAGCTGCTCAGGTTTGCAGCCCACACAAGACCACCTGATGTGAAAGAGTGCACTGAGGCGGGACTGGAAGCCAAGGAGTGACTTAAGCTTACAACATCTGCATTTAAGTCCGAAGGTTTACTGAAGAGGGGGCTGCTGCTACCACTTTGCCCACCTGCACTGCCCATGCTGCCTGTGCCCGAGGATGGCGATTCCAGGCTGCCTTGCCGTGCCAATGTGGTACTAGGGCTGGGCATTGCCGATGTGGGTTTCACACCTTCAGTACTGGGTGCAGAGGCAGCTTTACCACTTGCCTTGGCACCAAACAACCTAAATGTAAAACAAATAGCTTTAGAGAAACTGATAGCCACATTAAACATTCATGGCGTAACATCCTAAGAGCCAAACTACACATTTTTAATTACTGCTACTAAAATCATGCCTACCTACTTGTTCAATCGCATTGCAAAATTAAATTCACTTAACCATATCACAATAATCAGGGTTTGTTTCATTAGCAACAGCTCTCACTCCTGTTCAGATGTGCTCTTTGCACATACAGACCCTCCCAGAGAGAGGTAAAATAATTACATTTTCATCTTATTAGTGCATAAACAGATTACACTTTCACCCAAATTCAGTAATTAAGCGTTCCCACAGCTAGGTCATTAGCTTTTAAACCCCTCACTTCCCAAATCAGCTACATAGATTGCAACAAACACTTGCAAAATCCTTCATAGCTTAATAAACATCTAAGTATCTGTGTAAAATTTCCCTCTTGTTGTTCTTTTGCACAGATGGTTGTGTGGTCATCGATCATGTAGTAACTGTTCAGAAAGACTAAACTGCACCAGAACTAAATGGGCTCAGTTTTTCTCCAAGGGTACTCATGACAGAGATGTATTTCAGAGAATTGCTTCCAGCAATTCTGGAGAAGAAAATTCCGTGATGATGAAAAAAAATAAACCCCAAATCCTCTAAAACTGTTGAAATAAAAGGGTCATGTGATGACTTAATGTCTTACTGGAAAAATTTTAAGCTGCAGTTAAGGTGCAGCTCATAAATTAATAGTAAATAAATGCAAAGCTTATCTTGATATAAAGTGAGCATGGCTAATAACGTAAGAATCTGTTTTACATATTACCAAGCCTACAAAAATCAACTGCAGCTCCCCAGCAGTCTGGAGATGCTGTTTTGGTAGGTAGGCACAAGAGGGCACTATTGGCTTTTTCTCCAACAGTCCAAGTGCTCCATTCTAATTCATATTTCATCCATATTTATACTTCTAGAAACGTTACAATAGGGCACTTACAACTGACCATTTAGCTTTGCTAATGTTTGTGATGAAGGATGTGACAAAGCTGCTAAGATAATGAAACGTTTGCAGCTGGAGCTGCCAACAACATGAAAGTGAATACTTTATTATAAGCTATAGGGTTCTTTAGTTCTCTGACCGGGCTATGGCATTGCCTGTTCTAGTAACGGAGTGCACCAGAACACAGTGTCCTTCTTCCATCTGGGGGTTTGTCAGAGTATTGTAAGGGAACTTGTCATGTACCTGAACTTAGAATCATATAGTGTCTTAAGTTGGAAGAGACCCATAAGGATCAAGTCCAACTTCTAGCCTTCAAACCGTTGTATGGGAATGCACCTAAAATGCTCAAAGCTCAAGGAACACACATTTTAGGTCTGGGAAAGTCTTAGAGAAATAATCGTTTTGTGTTTAAAAAAATATTACCCTTTTATTTTTTTGTACTTGGTTCTCTGTTTGTGGTAAAATATGCCCTGGCTCTTTGTCCAGTACTTCAAGACACTGAAAGTCCCTGCTTTATATACTGCAACTTCAGGAATTCATACAAAAGCACTAACCTTCGAAAGGTGGGGGAGGCGATATCTGGGTATTTGGATCCCGGCTGCCTAAGTCCTGGTGTGCCAGAGGCGCTCGCCGAAGTTGGGCTGGATTTGGGGGAACTGGACAGTGAGACGCTCTCAGAATCGGACACAGCCACTTTCTCTTTTTCCTTGTCTGTCTGGTTGATGGTGACAGGGCTGGACCGTCCAGACCCAATCTTGCTTGGCTCTCGTAGTTTGGTGGCAGCAGCACCTGCAGACTTGCTGGTGACCGTGG
>NW_009936731.1:79918-86677 GCF_000696875.1 Nestor notabilis
TGCGGGGGCGGTGGCCCCCCCTGCCGGGGATCCCACTGCCACTGGATTTTGATGGGCGAGGCAAGCTTCGATACTGCAGAGTTGTCTTTGAGTTCATGTGCAGGACACCATCATCCTGGTTCTGGGAACCATCTAAGCTTGTCTTCCTCCCTGCGTTGGACTTCCCGCCAATGGCTGCAGATTTGGGCATTTTTCCTAAAGTTGCTGACCCGCTTGTGATGGTTGCTCCACTTGTGGTGATTATGGTAGATGATCCCATCCCGGACTTCTTGAATCCGAAGGACCCCGTAGCAGTTGATCTCCCAATGCCAGAGGGAGGCTTTTTTCCTTCATCACCACTGCTTTTTCCTGCATCTGATGGAGAACGCTGGATGGAGGCTCCTTTTAGGGGAGTTTTCACTTTTTCTGAAGCTTTTGCATCATCTGTTTTTCCTAAATGTAAGTATACTTGAAAAGGTCAGTTGTGTTTAATCTGTAATGCCTCAATATCTAATTTTAACACTATATGGTTACAATTTCAAAAATGAAAAAATGCACAAATAGAAAACTACCTTAAGAAAACGGACTAGTTTAGTCTACAGTCCCCTATCAGCAGTCAGTAGCAGGTATAATACATTACAAGTAAACATTAGGTATTAGAAGCTTAAAATTCTCCAGTTTCATATACAGCTGGAGAACACACATGTAGAAACTTATCCTGAATGAATTTTATTTTGGGTTTTTTTTTCCCCTGTTAATAATATTTCTAATATTTCTATGTGTAAGAAATAATATTTGAAACAAAACATGACATGTAATTAATATTTCCAGAGGTATGACATTAATTATACATGTAGAAATTAGTGATACTTACTGAGCTCTTTAGTTTTCACTAAAGCATTTTTTTAGCTTAAAACTAAGCTTGTTTTGGTTTTAGTTACACAAAAATAGCAGGGAGAGATTATATTACAGTATGTATCTTCGTGATCTATAACTGTATCAGTTACATGAGTTAGTCTTTGCCATATCCTTCCTATCTTAAGATTTTTGATTTTCTGAGAGACTGCCTTCAGTATTGCACTGACACATACCTATATACCATACATTTTTACACAACACTATTGTAAAATTCAGAAAGGTTTAATAAGATATTCTCTTCTATCTTAAAAGAACCTCTTCTCTTAAAATACCCTCTTCTCAGTTTACAAACAGACAAAAAATGCCATTTCTCTTTTCTTCTAATCTCTCTTTAAGCATCTTTCATATGCTCTTAATAAGGATCAAATAACAAATTCCCTCTTCAAGAGATTATGGAAGTTTTGGAGGTACGTGGCCAAGTTTCTCTGAAGGAAGTAAACTGTAATAAAGAGCAAATCCCACAAACCCGAACTAAACCCACTCATGTTTTTATCTGTACACATTTTATGCTGAGCACACACTCCAAGGTACAGATCACACCGCTACACGGCAAACACAGACTATTAGTATATCATTACAAAAAATAAGGTCTCAGTTCTGTGTTGCACAGTGCTGCCTGCTCATCTTCAGCAAAACTGATCTGGGAAATTTAGCTTGGCAAGCAGTAAACCTTTTGCTATCTCATTTTTTTAACTGTGATTACAAAGGTATCATTTCTGTATTCATATGACCACTGTCCATAGAAAAGTTCCTCAGGGATCTTGTAGACCAGAGGCTGACCAATGTCTAGCAGTTCCAAACTGCACAGAAAAAAAGAAACTCACAAAGGATTTGAATTTATTCTGAGGAGATCTTCGTTAGTTGCCTTCATAACAGGGTGTTAAAGCATACTTATGCAGGATTTTGTCAGGACGTGACAAAGGTCTACAAAATGTCCTACAAAGAATCAATATTTCCCTAGTAAAACGATGGACTACATGGTCTTAATAATGATGTCTTCCACCAACTGTGGATTTTTTGCTTCAAAACTGGATTGCAGAAGTGGTTACTATTTCTAAGAGGTCTTTCAAAATTAGGGAAGAAGTCAACTAGCACTGAAGAAAGAGTTTAAAAATTTTTTTTTTTTACACGTTTTTGTCTCTTAACAGTGGACCAGAGAATATGTGCAAGTATCTGGAGTGTGACAATTCAGCTTTAGCTCAGAAACACTGATTTTGAGTCCCCTCACTTGAGTGTTTTTTTGTCAACTTCTAATCTTTGCCCATTTCTATGCATATGTTCAATTGTCAAAGGTACGTTTTCTAAAGGACAAAGATAAGACATAAATGAGTCCAAAAATACTGAATTTCTTAATAGAAGTTGACATACTGAAATGATAGCAAAATAAAATGCAATCACAGTTTTTGTTATGTATATATTCATGTATGATTAATAAATTATTAGTATGCAGTGTAGCAAACTAACAGTTGTAGAGATGAACAAGTTAGTATATTATTACAATCTTGGCTTGCAGCCATGTATGAAAAGAACTAACAATATGCTTACAGTTCCTCATGTCTGTCACACATTTATAATAGCCATTTTTAGCCCACTAAAGAGTCCTGACTGTTTATAGATAAATTCTTAATTTTCAACACTAATCTGAACTAGAAGAAGTTTCCTACCCGGCGTCTTGAGCGTACTTGTTCCTGCTTTTTGCCTAGGTTGAGTTGTTCCTACTTGTGCAGTCATGCCTCTCCGCCAGGATCCGGTCTGTGAAACAGAGAGAGATGCTTTCTGCCCCCCCTTCTCTGACTCTTCAGACAGCCCCGAGGGAAGGCATTTCCACTTGCCACTGCTGTCTACATTGCTGTCAAAGTCTTCCTCAGGCTTCTTCAGTTCTTCAGTGCTGCCCCAAGTTTCGTCTGTAACCGAGCGCTTCTCTGAGTCTGTCTTCAGCTACAAGAGATTTACACAACCAACAGTCAACCTTAGCATCTTCAGTATATGCTGATTTGTTAAATCACAGGAGGGGAGGAGAATAAGCATATTGTATTTGTAGCAAGGCTATGGAAACTTCCCTTCTAAAGCATTAGTATCCTGATCCCAAAAGTTTAAAACCATTCCCATTTGTGAAAGACATTTTTCTTTTTTCTTTTATTTTCAAAATATTTTAACTTGTTCCTTCATAGATAAATCACAACAAAGTGAAGGATAATTTACTCTGATCATCAGTGGTGACACCCTATTGTTCCTCAGCTCCCTCTGAATTTCAGAGAAGAATCACTGCACTGAGAAATTTTACTAAAAACTTGAATGAGGGAGTTTCTAAATATACTATTAGAACCACCTCGGTCTGGTTTCTTGCCTTTTCCCACCTAAGCCTTCCACTGACCAAATTAGGAATATTGTTCCAGCAGCACTGAGTATGTTGTGTCACCACTAAGCAAGGAAAACGCCTTCAGCAAAATTATCAGTACTACAGCTGATGGCTTTTGTACTGGTTTGTCTCCACTGCAATGAATTGTTTCCAACAAGAAACTCAGTCTAGCTATATCAGCTAGCAGAGCAGCCAGAAGAGAGGCTTAAGCAAGAACTACCCACCAGCAGGTTGAAGGTAACTAACAGGGTGATGCTTGCTCTGAAACTCAGACCCATGTGGAAGATGCCCCAGTGAGGACCTAACACCCCTGTGGCATCTGCTTTCCCTGGGGTGTGATGATAAGGATGTGTCGCAAGGAGCAGTCCAACAAGGCAGACAATGTAGAAGCTGTGAAAGTGGCTTAAATAGAAATGTTGGAGACTGACCCTACCCTCTGTGTTTGACAAGACTTACGTTCTTTGTGCTGACAGGCTGCTTGTTGTCACCTGTGTTTTCCTTCAGCCTCCTGACCTCAGCCTCAAGCCTTATTTGCACATCATCATCATACCAGTCCTGCTTAACTCTGTCCCTCATTAACAGCAAGAAAAGTGGTGCTGCTCCCAGGTATTCCCATAGCCTTGTCCCCATACAGCCAAACTAAGCAGGCCTGCAAACTGGATCACATTCAGGGAAGGGTTTTTTATTATTCTGGGTTGTAACAACTCCTTCTCCATAGAGCCCTCTGGCTGTTTCCTAAGCACTGCTGTCATATGTAGGATTAATACTGATAAGATGACCAACAGAATAATCAGTTGCTGTTTACATATTTGCCATTTGAGGCATACAAAATGCAAAAGCTTTCTGCACTTCTTTAATTTCATATGTGCTTTGAAGACATTAGCACAGATTTTGGGTAAGGACTGACGAGAAAAGAGCCTACATCTACCTCTACACAAATATTGCAGGGTCCTTCAAAAGAGAGTTTTTAGTGATGTTGTTACAACATGTGTAATGTTCACAGAACTTTACTCATAAATGAATAGTTATAAACACATAGCTGTACATTTTTAAAGTAACCTGAATCGTTTCCAAGAAATAACAAGTATACTACTTTCTAAAAGCCTCTCTTCACCATTATGGGATCCAAAACCCAATGTTAATCCTCTTTTAATAAGAAGACAACAACAAAATATGCATTTTCTGCCTCAGGCTATAGCCAGCTTGCACTGCTCCAATCACTTAAAAAGCCTGCAAAAGTGATTTCTGAGTTGCATAAGTATGTCTTACACCTGGAGAACAGCTGGCAAAATACATATTCTGTTCATCTCAGCTTCTGACTGAGATTGTAGGCTAGCATGAAGTACAGTGTGTTCTGATTAATCTGCCTGGAAAAGGCAGGCCTGATAAAGGGCTGTTCTTAGCCTTCATAACATAAAGCAACTGGCAGGAAAGCAACATTTGAACATGTGCTGCATCTCTCTCTATCACTGAACAATCTGCAAATGATATCTGGTTGAGCCACTGGAACATGAGATCACTCAAATGAAAGGCCTGCAAAGAGTTAAATAGTCAGCCTGAGATCTCCCAATCATCATGATGACGATGCAGTGGAACAAGTAAGCAGGCCATCGCTATTGATGTGAAAGGGAAGAACCTGATCTCCAGTTAGCAACCATGGGAGACTCTGATGGGGTGGGAAAGGCAATGGTAAGGGCTGAAGAGTGCTTGCATCTATGTGAATAACTTTGCATCAGTACAATGTTGGTCTGAAATCTGCCCTGATGAAGATTAAATCTTAATTCCCAAAGTAACTCTACTTCCCTGTTGTCTAGGGGAAATGACAAATACGCGTTTTTCTCCTGTTGACAAAGTCTGCCACAATGTACATCTACAAAACAGATGTCTGAATTTCAGGCACTAGCTGCCTGCAGGAGTCTAAATGGAATTAGGAGTGTCAGTCTTGTGTCCTGAATACTTGGCATAAAATCACTTGAGGCAACAACTCTTCCCTTATGCCGAGTGTTAAGTCTTGAAGTTCCCTGCTTGTAAACAGGAGATGACATGGAAGAGAATACTTTTCTATAGGGACTAACTCTACTGTTTTTCTTTCTTTCTGGGGGGAACCCGAGTCCTACGAGCATTCTGTATTGTGTTTTTCATGAATTGCAATTTTGAGGGAAGCTGGGAAGAAATACTGGGATACCTGACACAAGGGTTTTATAATATGTGTGTGTGTGTGTGTGTGTGTGTGTATACACACACACACACACACACATGTATATATGTATTACATATATAGCTTGTGGCTGTATGCTGCTCAGAACCCTAGTTTGACTCTATGCATTGTCACCTTGTAGGTTTTTGGGACATTTTCATTCCTGGACCTAACTGGGGAGAAGAGAAGCTCTGCCATCAGGGGGCTCCTTCCTTCAGCCTGTTTTCTCCCAGTGGAGAGAACAGAGAAAGGACAGTACAGCCTATGTCTTTCTTCCCTGACATGCATCAGCTCATGAAAGACAAAAACTATTTTATTTTAAATTGTGCTGTCTGTTGAAAGAGATACTCCAAATGGGATGAAGTGAGTAGAAATCCACCCATCATGGATCCGGTCGGATTGTGGGTTTTTTGTATTGGGTACAGCAGGGACTGGGAGCTTCCTCGGGCTGGGACCAGTGGGGGCTGCCCTGGGGCAGGCAGAGCAGGGTCTTGCCAGCTGTCACCTTCAGCAGTGGTATGTGCTCTGCGAGCAGGGCATTTGAGGTGTCAGTGCACAGGTCAGGGTTGAGTCAGTGGGAGCCACGGGCTTCTTGCACACAAGAATAATAGAGAAGTTTGTGCAATGTCAGTATTTCATTTGTTTCAGAAGCATTGATACTATATGTTCTTTGTTATCCTGCATGCTTGCAGGGTGTTGCAAGAAAAGGCAATGAAAAACTACTCACCTGGGCAGGAGTGTTTTTCCTTGAAGAGGCAGTTATATTGGAATAAGAGCTGACAGATGAGGTGGTATTCAAATCATCCGTGCTGAGGTTGTCAAGAGTGTCACTGAGGCCACTACTAACCGAGCTGCTGTCATCCCAGCTGCAGAGAAAGGAGCATATCTACTTTACATACTGTGTCTTGATAGGCAGAAAGCATCTCAAAATCAATAGATGTGATTACTTATTCTTCTAAGAGGTTTACCAGAAAATTTTCAGTACTATTTCCTAATGTACAATGAATATTAGTTTTCAGACTTTTTAATTAATTATTCACTCATTGTCAAGTGGTTGCTAGCTCAATTAATGAAAGACCCAGGTGCCTTTAAAAAAATTAACATCAGCTCTCAGTGTAATTTATTAAAACAGGTTGTTTCATGGATCACTGCAATCACATTCACTACACTGGCAGGGAAATCCATTAAACCTACCTGGTGTTGCTAGCCAAAGCATTATTAATAGCTTGGAGACACCTGATGGATTTCCAGGCTACAGAAAAATAAAAGGACTATTTCTTCTGCAGCCTAATCAACTGTCAGCAGG
>NW_009936731.1:86708-133238 GCF_000696875.1 Nestor notabilis
TTTCTTGTCTTCAGCCTTTGTCTAGTGCGTGCAAAGTCATCAAAATAGGATTCCCTGACAATGCAGTCACCAGAGCTGACAGAGAACGCGTTATACATCTCTCAAAAAGCACAGGCTGTCAACTCTTCTGCTTTGGGAGATCGAGGCAGATGATGTAAATGAGAGAAAGGCTACTTTTATACAAATGTCATTTACCTACTCTCACAAAAGCCTTGCTTTTGCACAGAAGGGACACTGATCTGTGTTTCTCAGACCATTCTCTACACAAGTGCTTTTCCATGGTGTTACCTCATGACTCTTAGCTTATTGCCATATACAGCAGTATACTCCCAGTTTTGCTGCATCTCCACCTGTCAGTCTTGTTTTGGATTATTCCCAGGCAACAAAGTTTGAAAAACATTCATCTTATCACTTTTACTAGGATTCACCTCATATAGTTTTAGCTATATAATGGTTAGGTATTTCATTTAGCTATCTATTTAGGTGCACTTTCTAACCAGCACAAAGAAGCAGAGAATTCATCCTGCCTTAAAATATCTCATGTTTGTGGGTTGAGCTGTCCACTGAAGGTGCCTTATAAAACACACAATCTTTCCCACTCCTAGAGAGGAAGAGGATAATAAAGCCTGTAACTTCTGGAGAGGCAAAGCCAGGTGACACGTTTATTCATGCTGATAAAGTTCAAAACATAAGAGAGAGTACTTAAGATCCTTGCTTTTCTATAGTCTACATCATGAGCCACCTTTTACAAAACCCCTAAAATTCAATCCCACAGCCAAGTTAAAGCTCAATACTGTTGCTACCAGTCATTCACAGCAAACAAGGAAAATATCTGTGAATCCTTAATTTACATGTGGTTGATTTGGGAGATTAAATTTATTTGTCCACTTCTTCAGGGAAGGGTCTAGAAAGTCGTAAGGTCAGTGACAGTGAACTGCATGGTACAAAATGTGTGCTGATGCACCAGAAAGTTCAGCACACTTGTATCATAGCAACTGCAGCAAGCATTACCTTCATTTTGTGAAAGGTAGAAAATCACATTAGTAAGCCAGCTCAGTGACAAGATAAACATATTTCAGAGGACGAGAGTTTATTACAGTGCTGCACTTTCCACCGCCGGGTACAATGACACAAATAGATATGTCTTCTGCTACATTTCCAGGTAATATACACGAGTGATACAATAAAAAAAATTTAGTGTCTAAGCAATTATAATATCATACCTCGTAGGCTGTGCAAAGACATCTAAGAACCACCTCTGAAGCACTTGTCATGTATATTTCCTGTATTTTTCACTATCTAATGTGATACGGCATTTCATTGATGCTAAAAGCCATTATTCAAGCGCTCTGTACCACATGACAATATACCTTGTACAACAGTGTTAAGACTGAGAACCTTAAAAGATGGATAAAAATGTAAATAATACTAAATGTGGTTAAATTTCATCAAAGACAATATAACCTAATTGAAAGATATTTAAGAAAAAAAACCAACCAAAAAAATAAACCCCAAACCAATAAACTGGATGCAAAATGAGATATATCGGGTACTTTTACAAGCAACATGAACTTTTTATGTATGTCATGCATGTCATTTAATACTTGACCATCAGTTGTTTGAGTCTACCCTAAGACCCTGGGAACCAAGATCAAGGTTTAATTCTGTTTCTTCATGTTTGTTTGTTATTTGATTCTGTTTTAATTTCTGGTACTTCATTTCATTCTCATTTTTCTCTGTAAAACGATTCACATTTTCTAAATTCTGAAATAGTTCATCTGATTGATTGACAAAATATAAACATGTTCTCTACAGCTGAAGTTTTCAGGCAAAAATGACCATGTTTCCTTTCTATTGTGGCTTCTCTGTGTTGTTTCACACATACCACACCTCACTCACCAGTGGATTATTAGTGGGTTCTGGGAACACTCATGGCTGTCTTGGAAGATATATATAAGATTATTTTGACACGTACACTAACTGACCTTTCAGAGACATCACTACATTTATCTGGATTTTTTTTTTTTTTAATGATAGTTGCTCAAGTTGTTTTCTGAATTTGGGGGCTTTCATATCCCCAAATTTCTGCTGATACTCACTACGCCTGTAAAAACTCAGGAATAGCCAAACCCTCCTTCTCTCCTGTATGGCATTTTTCTAAGGACTTTTAGAGAAACTGATTCCTTCTTGAACTAATGGTTTGTATTGCCCTTTGAAAATACATTGTAAAAATGGGAAACTCCAAGAAAACAGACAGTATCAGCCAGCTTTTTGCATGAAGATAGATTTTAGTGCATTGTCCAGAATTGTTTGAACTTGTTCTCCACCTTTCCAGCCCTCTCTCCCTGTGTCTAGATAGCATAGTTGGTATCAGATGAGTTAATACATATTTTGGATAATGAAGATGCCTTATTTATAATTAGAAAAATGATTGATGATTCATATTCATCTGTCCTTTAAACTAGCAAATGGATGATGAACAAATCTGGTAAAATTAAATGTCCATCACCTTGAGATTGAGTCTGCGGCAAATTCGCACTGTAGTTTTTCTTCTTGTTCCTACTACACCTCATCAAAACAATATTCATTGCCAAACTGTACCTAAGGGACCTAATATAGGCTTTTAATACACTGGTTAAGATTCATCTCTCATTTTCATTTTATCTTTCATTTGTCATGCCTCCAACAGAGTTTATGACAGGTCAGGTTAGTACTGCTGCTTATTAGTGCCTGACACCACTTCCCTTTTTAAAACTACATTTTAGCTACTTATAACTTTGGAGAAATCTGCTTTTTTATTGTTGGGTGCCAGCCTCAGGTCAATTTCTTGAAAAGAAAATGATAGCAAATGCAGATCAGCTATCTGGGAGACTGAGGCTAAGACAAAAATGCCTTGTTTTGACAAGTTCTGGCAAGCTTTTCTTTGAGAAGCCCCTGGATCCTAAGAAGAACTGGAGAAGAACCTTGAAACTCAGCAAGCCATAATTTTCACAGTAAGTATGTGCATTTTGCTGTTTCTAAGAGAAATCCTCTGAAATACAGATGACTCATATAAATCCCTTCAAAATCACTGTTTGCATATGCTTGACAGATTTTTTCAGCTAACTGGCCAAAGGTTCCTCCCTACCCATCAGCTCAGCTCAGCCGGCTGGGTGTTGCCTAGTTCTGGGTTCAAATCAGCAGAAAGCAAGCACACAGCCCAGCAGTCACTGCTGTCACTGTGAATGTACTTAACAACACATTTTTTGATAACACAACCATATACTATTTTTTCTCTAGAAACACTTCATTAAATTATAGCTTGTAAGAGGTCAGCTCTAGGGGTGAATCTGAATTTTACATTAAAGCAAACTGCCTTCTGTCATTTTTCAAAGAAATTGAAAGACTTCTGTAACAAAAGGGACTATGTGAAGCATGATTGAAGTCTCTGGTGTACCAGACTCCTCACAACCTGCAGGATATTAGGTGACTGCTTTAACCAACATTTTTAATAAGCCAGACAGCAATACAGAGCTTCTAATTTTCTTTAGAGCTTAGAATCTGGCTGGCAAAGATGTAATCCACGCAAATGTATGCTTTGAGTCTATAGTTTGCTGCAGGGGTATCTAAAAATTAGGTTACTAGCAACTCAAACTGTATGTCAAAAAACATCAGCTTTTTTTTGGCCTTACTGTTGCTGTACCTCAGCTTTCCATCTGTAAAATGGGCGCAATACGTAAACAAATGAGTTTGAAATCACAATCTCTGATGTGGATATTCAGACATCACACTAAAAAGCACCTTAAAAGAGCCCCTTTCTCTTTAGAAAAATGTTCAAATGACATATGATAAATAAAATAAGGGGCTGCACATGATAAGTAACAAGGAATACACAAAATGTGAAATAACTACTTTAAAACTGAACACCCTCAATCTAAACTTTATATAAAAAAAGGACTTTAGAGATTGGGAGATGCTGCTGACCAAACTACGGTTGCCAAAAAATGTATGTGCACAAGAAATCTGAATTAAGGTTACACTGAGTGCTTTTACAACCTCATTGAGTTCACACAGCATGAGTAACATTCAGCTTTATCAACTTTATAATTCTGATAATTATTCCATCACTTCAGTCATACACAGGGCTGAATCTGAGCAGGGAAGCTGCACTGCAGTAGGAATGTCCCTTCTCCTTGGGGGCTAGAAAAAGTGTGCCCAACCAAGTGACAGACACTGAGGGGCTTCCCCCCCATCCCCTGGTTAGATTTATGGCCACTGTGTTACAACCTTCATCCAGAAACATACCTCATGCTCTTTCAGTTTGCCTGGGCTCTTTGCAGTAACGTTACCAATATTCTCTCCTGGTTAGATCTGCATTTTAATTTGATGCACGCACGTGCCTAGGAGATCATTTACACTAGCTGAAATTCACCCTCTAAGTGAGTTTCTAGCCTGCCTCTTTCGAATCTGAAGAGTTCTTGCTCATTTTGAAGCAAGAAATGAAGCTTCTACTGGAGAAGACCTCCACATTGTATCTGATGAAAGTGCTGAAAGTGAATATTGTACACACCCCGATGCTTCATAAATTGCTCCAAATGCTTCAAGAAAAGTTCCAACTCCTTGATCTCATCAAATACTCTATGAAGTTGAGGAATCCACAACAGTTGGTTTGTCTTCACTGTCACTCTCTGTCTTGCTTTCATTAGTGTGTGTTAGTACTGAAAAGATCTCTCCATAATAATCCTCTCCTTGACCTTTCTATCACATAGTTGTTCTAGAAATAGCAAGGTGTCTGAAGTCAAAACACCGGGTGCTTAACATCAGTATGTAGAACTAAACAAATATTGTAAATGTATTCCCACAAGTATTCCCTCAAATGGAAAGATAAATAACACTCAGCTGTGCTCATTACAGTTCTGCGTTTGCTTTCCGCAAGTATTTGGGGTTTTTTTTTTTGCTTGAAAATAATCAAATTCTGAGTTCACATGCTGAAATATATGAGCCAAATGAGGAATATTTATATGGGATAAGACATTTCGCACAGCAGGTGGGCAAGCAACAGAGCTCTAGGGCAAAGATTGAATGAAACAGGCCAGATAATGTTTGATCATACTAAATACACTTGAACATACTAAATACTTGATCATAAGAAAGACCTGCAGAAATACGCAACAAATTTTTCTAGGTGTTTTGTGTGACGGGTAAAAATACAAAATGCACTGCACCGGGAGAGCAACGAATCCTGAAAGTACATGACAAGAGGAAGTGGTACTAACAATCTGTGTTAGCTCCATGAATACCTAAAATATTCTGCTTTCACAGCACTTGTTTCAAAGCAGTCTCTAGTTGCAGACAAGACATGGTGGAGCACCCAACTGCCATGATTGTTCCTTCAACCCTTCCTGTTGCTATTTTTAGCATTTTCCTACAAACCCTTAAACTTGTCATCTCAGTGAAGTCCACCATAATGATAAGCTGAGTCAATGCCTGGAATTTATTTCAACAATTAGCATACTTCACTAATTTATTTTTGAGAGTGACTCCAGCCAAAGCAGCCTAAGTATGCAAATAAAAAAGCTTTTCACAAGCAGTTCATCAGACATATGAACATAGCAAGATTTCACTCAACGTTCTATAGAGTCTGCTGAAAACGTATGGTTCCCTCAGTGCATCCAGCCCTTGGCATCATCTGAGAAGATGCTGGCATTTTTTTTCTTTGGTTCATTACTGTCCTGGGTTCAGCTACAGCAGTCATTTTTTCTCCTTCTTAGTAGCTGGTGCAGTGCTGTGTTTTTGACTTTCAGCCTGGGAACAACGCTGATAACACCGATGTTTTTAGTTGTTGCTCAGTAATGTTTACTCTGACCAAGGACTTTCTCAGTCTCATGCTTTGCCAGAGAGGAGGGAAAGCCAGGAGGAAGCAGAGGCAGGACACCTGACCCAAACTGGCCAAAGGGGTATTCCATACCACAGCACGTCATGCCCAGTATAGAAACTGGGGGGAGTTACCCGGAAGGCCCAGATCGCTGCTCGGGTCGGGCTGGGTATCGGTCGGCGGGTGGTGAGCGGTTGTGTCCTTTTCCCTTGTTATTCCTCTTATCATTATTACTGGTAGCAGTAGTGGTTTGTATTATACCTTAGTTACTGGAGAGCTGTTATCTCAACTCGTGGGAGTTACATTCCTTCGATTCTCCTCCCCATCCCTCCGGGAGCGGGGGGAGGAAGGAAAAGGGGGGGAGTGAGCGAGCGGCTGCGTGGTTCCAAGTTGCCGGCTGGGTTTGAACCACGACAGTTACCCATTTTTGAGAGCAGAAGCAGGAACTACAGCTTGGAGAATACAGCTCTAGAAAACAAAATGAAAACCTTTCCTCTTAAACCATTCATCTCATCAAAATAACTGTTCTATCTAGGGAGGTTTGTAACTCTGAATGAAAAATAGCACTTTATTTGTCACATGCTTTGTACTGCACATGCCAGGCGTTAGATCACAGTAGTAGACCTACAGTCCTTGTGTGTCTTGCTTAGGAACAAGAAATCCTTAGTCACATTCTTGTTAATGCCAGTGGCACACATGTATCCCCAGGGACTTGTGTATTGATTTGGGCTTCAGGGAATCTGAACAAACACATTTAGCAAAACAACCTTTAGTTGCTTTTTATAAGAACTCTGAGCTTCTAAACTTTTCTAAATCATTCCTTACCATAGTGGCTACATACAGGGCAGTGCCCACATGCATTTCTGCTGCTGGGGAAAACTGTCTTAGAGATAAGATAACCGAGATCACGACAGAAGACAGGGCTACATAACATACAGGCCTAAACAGAAACTTGACTCCTGAGTGTGCGTTTGAGGATCTACAAATCCATACTAAGATCAGATCAAAGATGAGCAGTGAGGTGTTTTCCCTTCCTATGGCTGCAAACAGCTGGCTGGTTTATGTCAATGACTCCTCAGATGATGCAGGTCTCCACATCCCTCTCTTAAGAGTCCCTGGATGTCTGTACACAATTGTTCATAGAAATAGTAGATGTATGAGAAACACAAGTTATGATTAGTATAGCCTCCTTCCACATTTGCCAAATAACATGCTGGTACACTAGTCTACTGCAGTGGCTAGGACAGGGACATCCTCAAGTATATTGGACAGTTACTTAAATAAGCCAATAGTGCCCTAAAAAAGAAAAATCTCCGAATTTAGCCACCTGTGAAGTGAGCGGCTACCTGGAGTGTAAGACAATTTATGTCACTGATGTGCAAGGCATCTATATTAAGTATGAGTTAGGAAATCGAAGGTTGTCATTTAAGCCATTAGTCAACAGACAAAGAACAATCAGGAAAGACTGGAGAGAGATCAGAGAGGTAGAGGACCCAAACTAAATGCCCACAGTGGAAAGCTTGAACTTAGTACACCTTTCTTTGCTCATACAAGACCTGCAAGAGGAAGACAGAACTCACAGACCATCAGTCTGTGCTTAAGGTAGTCCCACAACATAAAATCCATAAAAAAGTGAATGCAATACACAAATCAGCCTCCACAACACACTCCACAGAGGTGGACGTTTCTTCTCTACAGCACACAGTAAAGTGCATATTAAGATGCAGTCCAGCCTGCTACCATCCTCTCTGACACCCATACCTCAGGACATGTTTCAGGAGAGCAAGGCAGGATTCACCCTAAAATAAAGACTTTATAGCAACCCCCCCAATTGACTTTTCAGAACAGAAATGATCTCTTAGATCATTAAGAAGAAAAGATAAGAAAATAATTGGACTGTTGTTACTCAAAGGAACTTCTCACTAGGCAATCTCATGATTGCCAGCCAATATATCAGCGGGCAACCATTCTCCTTCAAAGTTCAATTCATCATGAATTAATCTGTCCTAAATCTTTTCCTGTGAGCTCAGCTGCTTACTATTCATAAAACAACTACACTGACCCTTCACAGACAGATTCAAGATAGCACAGAGTTCATAAAATCAATACTTTCTTTTAAGCCACAGACTGTGAGAGCTAAAGCCCAGGCTCTGCATCAAACCAGAAACTTGCAGGGCCTATGAATTTCATTATAGCTATTTTATCCTCATAGCTAAATGAAAACATAGCCAGTTGGACTCATGCTTCACCACCTTTTCGTCAGCAAGTGTAATATATTACCTGTCATACCCAAACAAGGCAACCACTGAAGTGTTAATCCTGAGTTACTTTGAGGTCATGGACAGAAAATCATGCCATGTGCATTTCAAAATGCATGCATTCAGCATATTCTAAGGAAAACTGTTTGCAATTATAAAGAATAAATGCATCTGCTTTCATGCACTATCACGTTGGGAGGATTTTTTATTTCATGTTTGAAATAAGAAGATCCAATTAGAAAATAATACCCTACTACAGAAATTACTTTTAGCCCAAGAGCACAATTAGAGCAAAATGCATTTAGCAAGGTCACTGTATTTCCATATTTCTTCTTCAAAGCATTTAATAAGTGCTTTAAGAAATAATTTGGTTTTAGGTCCTGCAGGAAAAAAAAATTAATCGATGGAAGATTTACATTTCTTGTGATAATTATACATACCTTGCAAAACCTGCATACCCGCACCTCAGGATCTGAGTAAGTCTTTGCCAGAACCCTTTCTGCCTCCACTTATTTCTGAATAGAACGTTCAATCTGACATGATAGGGACAGCAGAAAGTCATTAACTGTCCCTAAATTCATAACAGAATGTATCAACAATCAGAAGAAGGGACTTTGGAAAATGGAATTTAGGCAAGTGTTACTTGAAAAAAATAATAAATATCCAACTAGAAAGATCTTTTATTTCTAGAATGTACAGTTCTTTTGCATGAGGCAGATAAACAGCACTCATTTTTAATTACATTTTGAACAGTCTGTGGAAAATAGTAAAACATGGGCTGAAGCAAGATGTAAGGATGTAATTCCATCAGGAACTGTTGACAATATCGTAACAAACCAAGGGAGAAAAGCTTTTGATGGAATTATCTTCCCGCTGCTGTCTGTTGTGTTTTTAATACACTGTTTGGATCCAAGAGATGTTGAAATTTTTCAAATGCAGATTCAGACAAGTTAATTAACATCAGTTGAATAGACATAAATAAACAAATTACAGTGCCTATACAGTTCTTCAGAAGACAAACACAATATAAAACTCTATTCCTTGTTACCTTATCACTTTAAGAAGTAAAAATGTCATTCTTCACTTTGTATATGGTCAATTCACATCCCCAAAAGTGAAGAAAGAAATGAGATCCTGGAAGCATAAAGAAACATCTCATGGGATCCACATTTGTATTTGAAGGAAAATCATACAGAAACCAGCACCTTAAACACCCTGGGATAAGCAATTTGCCATTCACCTTTGCAAACTGCCAGTCAAGAGCTTCAGCTGGAAGGAGGTACTGAAAAATCAAAGCACTTTACTCAACCTTGTCTTTCTGATGAAGCTGAGTAAAGAAGTATACGAAGAAACCAAACAGATCTTCCAGATAATTGTTCAGAGGACATCTGTTCCCAGTAATTATTTGTCTGATGTCAAAGTTGTGACTAATTGGTAATCTCTTCTGCTGTCCATGGTCTCTCAAGCTTTAAGAATATTTATTGTTAGAACTACCTGTCCTATTTTGGCTTATGTGCAGAAACTAGGATTTATTTTTCCTGCTTGTAACTGATGAAATACAGTCTGAAGGAAAAAAGTGTATATAACTGTGCTAGCAGAATGATGAGAAGTAAGTATTCATTCTGGTCATGATACTCATCCTACAAATCTCCATGAAATAGCAAAGACTTAAACCCTGTGCTTTTATGCAGCTTTGCTCTTGGGAGTAAAGCAAGGTTGGTTTTGGTTTTGGTTTCTGAGAGACATTTGTTACCCCACATTGTCCTTTGCTGCGGATGGAAAGATGTGGCAGGCAGAGATTAAACCAGAATTGTTATATTTAATTTGTACTTTCATTTCTTTTTGTTTAAATAATCCTCTACAATTGTAAGCTGACAGTACTACCTTAGTGCAGGACACCTCCTGTCCTTGTCACCTCGTTGCAGCAGTCCTTGATAACCTTCTTACCCTCTGGAATAACGTGGTCTCAGAGCTCACAGCCCTGTGCTGACAGATATCTGACAAGCAGGGAGCACCCAGGACTGGGACACTTCCCACCACACATGAGCACAGTCAGAAATACAGCCCTTTTGATAGCATGGGATGAATTTTATCTGGGAAGAAAATGGAAGCAATGGGATTCCTCCCACATACCCTCATACAATGTAGTTTTTCCCTGCAGGTATCAAGACAAGGTGATGGTTTGCTCAGTTTAGCAACAAGTTGCAACTGTTCGATGCCTCAAGGGCTTCTGAATAAAAATCTTCACCGCTGAAACTATATAAGAGCTTGATCCACAAAAATATTTTCAGATAACAGGGTAAGCCTATTATCTGAAGCCTAATAGGCTCACTTGCTTGCAATCAGCGTCATGACAACAACCTGTCGGAACAGGACAAGTTAAGCAGAACACAAAGCTGTTTCTTCTGCTTTTGTTCACCAGGATTCGCACTTGTTGCTCCTTTCCCAGATCTGCTGTGTGAAGACCCAGATTACTGCTTTAGCAGGAAGTAGGAAGGGACTTTCTCCTGCTTCTGCATGACCTGACTTTTAACATCATTTAGTAAGGAATGAAGGCTTCAGTGATAATACCCTCTGTGCATCTGGCCTTCAGGCCCTTGCTCATCCCTGCTGCCTGGCTGATTTTAACAAAACTTTGCAGAAAACATAAAGGCTTAAAAAAATATAGTTTGTAACTCTCATGCAAATACACAGTCATATGAAGACAGAGGCAAAGTAGAAGTCTTGCTGAGAGGAAATGTGCAAAATGGATTAAATATAGCAGACATACATGATTCCACAGACAATACCAGACTGCTGGCTTAGGCATATCTTTATTCTCTGTGTAATATAATAGGCTCATGGAACATTTTTATTCAGGTTTGAGATTTGGAGGTTTTTCCCTGATTTTTAATTCGTCCTAGCTTTTTCACCCATGAAGGCTGAGTTTAGAAAACATGGATTTCAGAACACAACTTATTTGCATTTAGTCATCCTAGCTTTGATTTGATTCTTTTTTTTCACTTCCCCAACTGTTCAATACGTTTTCATTCTGCATTAAAGAGCTATTTGGGCATTTAGATTATTGACATTGGTTAGTTTTAGATAATTTCTGTTTGAAAAGTTTAATGTTATATTTAATCCTGACTTGTACCAGGCTTTTGCAGCAATTTTAAATGCTATTCATTTGCACCTCATTTTACACTGCTGCTTTTCACATGGTCATTAACAGCAATTATTGAGCAATTGTATTTTAATTCTGTTCAGAGATCTCAACTAGGATCAATTCTATCACCAGAAGTTTCCACATATATTTGTTATTCCACATACCAGTGCTACTCAATCTTTGTCAGGCCCATAATCTCTTAAGAACTACATGTGCCATGTGTTTATCATCTTCCCAATGAGGGTAGGAGCTAATTTACTTCAGATTCAGCCCAATCCTTATCTAATTTTTAGGAGTCTGGAGAAACGAGGGTTGTACGAGTAAGTTGCAGGCCAGATAAATTGCTCAGGTTTCTGGAGTATGACAGGGCAAAATATTATGGAACTATGTGGATATAAAGCTAGCTGGAAATTTAAAATCAAAACATATTTGACAATATGCTGATTTGTTGATAGAAAATGAAACATCTCACAATATAAAAATACCATTATTTCCTCCAAAATGGAAAAACTTAGGAACTAATTTATAAATTTCAGTCAACCTATAATTATGTTGTCATGTTAAAATAAGAAATGACACTTTTTTGCACTGTGTAACCAGGCGTAGTAGAACACTGCAAATATTCTTTTTATATCTTAGTTTTCAGATGTTTAATTTACTTCATTTAATATTTCAAATCATTGTGGAAAACTCTCCTTAATATTGAACAAAACTGCCTTTTCTAAATTGAAGCATTTTCAATTAAATACAATACTATATGCTAGTCATATGAAAAAAATGTATAGATAAAATAACAAAGGATAGCATAAAATAGATGCTTGAAATTAAATTTCATTTTTCTTAAATCAAACATACTTAATTTCTCTTGGTACAAATTAAAAAAACATTTCATTCATGATTTGGGGCCTATAAGGATGCTGGGGAGGGACTCTTCGTTAGGGACTGTAGTGGTAGGACAAGGGGAATGGGTTTAAACTTAAACAGGGGAACTTTAGGTTAGATATAAAGAAGAAGTTCTTCACAGTGAGGGTGGTGAGGCACTGGAATAGGTTGCCTGAGGAAGTTGTGAATGCTCCAACCCTGGAGGTGTTCAAGGCCAGGCTGGACAGAGCCTTGGATGACACAGTTTAGTGTGTGGTGTCCCTGCTCATGGCAGGGGTGTTGGAACTAGATGATCTTAAGGTCCTTTCCAACCCTAACTATTCTATGATTCTGTGATTTCATGCAAAACCAGAACCAAAATATGAGAAAGTCCTTTAAAAAGAAATGGCAAATTTTGATATAATCTCTAAAGGTACACAACTAACAACAATCACTAGGTTTTATGCACCCTAAACTTTTCGGTATTCTTCCTGTGACAGATGTCTCCTGAAGACATTGCTGCATTCTTTATTGTAAACAGTTTTCTTCAAAAAAGAACCCAAAGCCTTTAGAAAATTGTGATCCTTTGGCTGGATAACAGAATATTTCCCTTGGCTGTTTTTAGCTCAAAGGTCAGAGAAACAGCACATTAAAACCACCCCTTTCAGCTGAAAATGTGGCAGCACTAACATATCTCACTATGAGTTCTCTTCCCAAGGGATGAAAGTCCCAAAAATAGTATGATCGCCAGAGCAACTCAAAAAGAAAAATGGTGATCATGGATTCAAGACACTCTTGACACAGCTTGTCAGCATGGTGTGAATGTCAGGTTTTAGAAAGGGGACCCATTTCAGCCTTTAAGCATCTTCAGCAGGGGAAAAACAATGCCTGGTCTCCTTGTAGGCACATAAGTAACTGCTGGAGTGGATTTACTCCTCTAATATGTCAGGATCTACCAAACATTTAAGGAATTTGGTTCTGGCTGTTTTTCAGGGATTCTGGGTGACTAGGGAGTGCACTGAGGTCAGCACCAAGGGGCAGAAAGAGGATTTTGTGATGGGACAAACAAGAAGTGGTGAATGATGGTGACGAAAGTCCTCTGGCTGGTCCTCCCCAGCTCACCATGGCCATGTATGTGTGATTGGGAAATGGCAGATACAGACAGTAGGGGAGGAGACTTTGGCACTTGAGAAGTCTTGTTTACCCACTAGGGTGTGCGTGCCAGGCCCATTGCATCCTGCTGGAGACAGAGTTATCTTCTGGGCACTGGCAGCAGGGTCCCTCCAGGAAGGCCACTTTGCTGCAGAGGATACCTCAGCTCAGACCCAGTTTAAACATCTTTCAAAAATCATGATTACACTGGGGCTGCAGGCAAGATACATTGTAAGTGGAACTTATCCTTGCAACTATGTGAATTTTTAATTAACTTCGGTAATATGAAAAGCGAGTTTGGTATTTATTGTTACCACCCCAAAAAAACAAAAGGATGTGTGCACACTGTTTTTTCAATGCTGTTTTTCCATGTGAAAAAGACAAAAATGTACTGCAATGGAGAGGTATGAAGCCTGCAATTCTTCTGGAAAGAGAACAGAAAGGAGTAGAGTCCTTTCTACCACCTGCTAGGAGAACTAAGAATGAAAATACTCATCTGCAATGTTGCAGAAAGAATGAGGATTCAAGAAAGACATCAAAAGACCAGACACCAAGAGATTGTGGGAATATGATGGATTGCAGCTGAGATGGATGCCAAGCTCAAATCCTGCATAAAAACGAGGATGGATGTTACCTACAAAGGTCAGAGCTCTAGACATTAACAGGGAGCAAAAGTTTGGAGAAGTGAATTGCTGCATCATCTCTAGCTCAGACACATACAGCTGAGACTAAGGGCACTGCAGAGAGTGACACAGGACCTGCAGCAAAAATCCTCCCATGCAATCCTAGCAGAGCAAGTATGTTGTCTTTACATTATTCAAGTACTTTGTGTACTTTTCACCTGAAATGGCCCTGCTCTCTCACATTTAACCTAAAATTCAGATAATCTTTGCTCTCTGACAGACCACATAAAATTATCAGAAGCAGCAGAAATTAAAGGGTAGAGGCTATCACAATACTGAGAACAGGCTATGGCAGGCTGGAAACTCTACCTTTTAAAAAAACCCCTTACCTCTTAAAATCCCCAACACTCACAATAGGTACTACTACTGATCACAGGTCTTCTACAAAGAATCAAAATTTATAATATCTATAGCTATTTCCCTTATAAAATGTCTTCATTTCCATACCTGACACCCTTCCCCCTTTCAATTTCCAGGAAAGGTATAGGGTAACTGGCATAAATATAGTCATGAAAATATCCTAAATTTATTTTGAAGGACTACAACTGGGTTAAAAGACTAGCTTACCTTATACTGGGTAGCAATCAAGACTATTATGCTAAAATATAACAGACAGGACCATCTATGGAAGGAGTAACTTTTATGTAAGTATTTAATTGCTAAGAAATAAATGAAGGCGACCATTTTCCCTTGCAGTAGTGCAGAAGCAACCCCTGCAAAAACTGCTCCCTTTTCTTGACTATGGTGCTCCAGCCACAGCAAAGGTGAAGGAGCAGCAGTATCATGGAGGTAATTCTTCAATCTTCTTGCTACATTTTTTGACTTTTTCCAAAGAAGAAGAAAACCAGAGAGAACAGCTACAGGACCTCTGACCTCCTTCCATTTTTTGCTAACTCACTAACTTAATAAAGATGCTTGCTCTTTTATCCTTCATTCAAAGTTCTGGTTTTCAGGTGGCACTTCTAAAATTGCCATTGCATCTAGCAGCTTTATAATGAGGGACCTGATCCATGTGCTGGTTTAAGCACGCACTGGCTTTTGGCCTCAGGTTCATTCTTCAGAAAGCTAGGCATTAAGACTAAATGCCACTGAAATTAATGCTGGTGAAGAGTAACAACAAGAGAGTCCCAAATGAAAGTCTAAGTCCAAAGCCTGTTGCAGTAGTCTGCAAATAGGCTTGTTTATGGCTTGACCAACTATTGGCTGCTGCTCCCATGTACTGAAAAGAGAATGCGACTGTTACAGATACTTGCAGAAAACACCATAGGTTTCCTGCTTGTTATGACAAATAGGCAGACTCGATTGGGTTTTTATTCACTTATTCAAGCTTTTTCTTTGAAAAAATCTGATTTCTCCCTCCTCTTACTAAAATGGCTACAAGTCAGTCATGGTCTGCCTATAATATGGCAAAGTCTAAGAGCCTCCTGAGACCAACGAGCTGCTCAGCCTCCGTTCTTTTGCTGTAACACTGCTATTAAAATCATTCAGCATAGTTGAACATGACAGACTGCTGGTTCAGGCCTCTGGTCACACTCAAATCTGTCAAATGCAATGGTTTACACTTGGGAATGCTGGAGTGTACAACCCTGGGAAATAAACAAGCCATTAAGGGCTCTTCCCTAGATTGTACAGTGTATAAGTCCATCTCATTATATATTTCTTCCTTTCCACTATCAAAATTAGCCTGCTAGTAGAAGTCAAGGTATTTGCTTGTTAATAAATAAATAAAATATAAATCTGACATCTACTGATATTTTATTCTTTTCTCTTATCAAGTACTTCAGTATAGGTTTTTCTAACAAATTTTTGGCTCTTTGGTTGTTTGGTTTTTATGATACACAGCCTTCTAACTTCAGAATTTGTCTGAAGAAAATATTCACTATTTTATTTATAGTTTTATTACTGGAAGTCATTTATTTTAAAATCCCTTACTTGGGACACTCACAAAAGCAGAAGTCTCTTGGGGGAGAAACAAACCAAAGTGAGATGTAAATCAGTTTGACAAAATAAATTTGAAATTGAAAAGCAAGAACAACTGACAAATAAAGAAATGTATTTCATAAAGTAGTGCACAACTAAATGCCTGAGCCTAGGTGGCCTTTTAAAAAGAATTAGGAATACATGGGGATAATGTGGATATACATTTTTGTATTAGAATAAACATAAAAAAACCCCTTTATGTTCTGAGGTATATATCACCCCTAAACATCCTTGCCCTGGGATTAGCATTTTCCTAGGACTTTCCCTTAGAGAAAAGAGATTCCCTTTGTTATTAGACCATAACTTAGAGGGTTTTCAGCTCTCATTTCTGAATGATTCAAAATACCAAATTTAATGATATTATGTAGCATCATTTTTCTTTCTGACGTGTAGGATTTGGGTAGAGATCCAAACTCTCAAGTGTAGATATCTAACAATGTAACACCTAAGCAGTTAGGGACATCATCAAATGGCCTTATTTTCCCAGTTATTGCATACCCTTCAGTCTTTTGAGAGACAGATAGAGAATTATAGTGAATAGTACAGCTAGCCACTGAAAGCATGAAGGCCTTCTATTGCCTTTGCACTCCCAGATATGAGACAGATTAATGTACCCCTTTACATTACCTGAATGTATTTTTTAGTCTCTTTTCAAAGTTTGACAGGGAGGAGTGGGTTTACTGCTGAGTCCTAAGTCTCCATCTTTTACACATTGCTGCTTTTTATTTCTCTGAAATCAATGAACTTTACAAATACTGAAGAAAATTTAATGGGAAACTACTAAAATGCTCTGTTTAATGTTGCTTGAAAAGATTCTTCCATTTCGGAGTTAAGCATTTTTAAGTCAGGTTCTGAATGCGCGGTACGTCAAACTTGACAGCTTTTCCCAAAGAAAGGTTGTGCTTGATGATTATTTTAGGGGAGCATGATCTGATGAATATTCATGTTCCAAACCTAAACTCACTAGCTCCCAGCTCTTCAAACTAATCATTTTGTTTCCTCTGCCTTTTGGAGCGGGTACTAAGCGCTCCTTGCAGAAAGGCTGGGTGACAAACAGAAAGTAGAAATGTTGAACTGCCTTTCAAGACTAGATCTTCCCTCCTGAGCTAAGCTCTACAGTTCTGTAGCAATCTATATGTGGATCCGCCCAAACGGCGTTTGGCTTAACTAGTCTAGTTCCTAAATTGATGATGTTGTTAAAATGATTTGGGAGCTGTGTACAAACCCTGAGGTCTCCTGTTACTATTTGCATAGTATATTTGCATACTATCTGCAATGTCATTAAAATCAGTGGAAGTTTGTGATGCATACCTTTTAACAGCTCACTCTCCACACTGAAGTTTAGTTTTTGGGAGTGGGAAGAAACATCTATAGCAATCTGCAATTGCTCTCCTAACAGTTAAGAAAATTTCTATTTTATGTTGCAATGTACTGCAGTATCATAGGAGTGTACAGAGCTAGTAAAACTCCCCAAGTTCTGAGCCCTCTGAATGACTGCATAGAGAAATATAACATGAAGCTGGTGTAAGAAAAAACATAACCCAGATGGAGGAATCTAGTGCAGTATAAAACAAAGTTAGTGTTCTTAAGTGGGACCAGACTGTCAGTTCATCAAATTCAGATAGCACCCTTAATGCCACTGCAGACAAGGCCTGGCAACCCAGGTACTATTAAATGCAAATGGAAAGCTGGCAATCACTTTTTATTTCTTGTAATTCAGGTGTCATTTCGCAAACTGCTGCTTTCTCATACACTCCCATTTACATATTCTCGCTGTGTATGTAGGCTTCAACGTACAACCTAGTAAGTTTGCAACATGCAGCACTGTGAAAGATAAGTCTTTGAAATGGGGTGACATTTCAGGGTGAACTGCTGAGCTGTCATTTTTCTAGCAAGCTATATTTCATAGCCAATACTACCTTGTGCAACTGAGTGAAATTTTCTCCTAAGGCCACTTTATGCTACATTATTCTATGAATCTTTAGAGAACCTACACCCCAATGACTAATCACTCAAAGTCCTAAGTAATGAGATCTTCAGTTACTCCCATTTAAATGGGATGCAAAAGTTATTAGGATTGAACACGAATTCTCGGTGAGATCTAGATAAGCACAGAATACTGTATGGAACTTCAAAAATAAAAACCCAAAGGAGCTTTCTATAGCTTAAAAAACTGTCAGTAGATAAAGGTCTTTCATTTTCCCTTGCTTACCCAGCAGTGCTGTGCTTGCTCAAGATTTTCTATTTGGAAACATCACAAACAAATAATGTTGGGAGCAGGAAGAAGGAAGGAGAGCAGCTGACAGTCCCATCGACGTGACAGCTGCCTGGCAGTGGTGATTAGAAGCCAGGAGCAGTGTTGGTAGGTGAAGATAAGCAAGAGACAGTAAGCAAATCCTACTTATACCTGCCAATGACTAGTCTACCCGAGTCCAAACCTCTGTAGGCTAGATGTGACCTCGCCTCCCCCAGTGACAACCCTCCCTTGTGTACTGCAGCAGTGATCTTTTCCTGTGGGTCTCAGCAGCTCTAATCCAAGCTGTCAGACATCCCAGGAACCACCTCTATCGTTAACCTTCATACAAAAACCTTAGGTTTTGTGATAAGCAGAATTAGAGGCTGCTGCCCGAATTAAATCATTAAGGCCAAATGAGTTCATTGACATTGTGTCACTACAATGAAGAACCCAATCTCAACTGTTGTAAAACATATTGATTAAAAGAAAAGATTTTAAAGAAGTGGCTGCAGTTATTTTCAAGAAAATGCCTGCAGAAAAAATTGAACCGGAAAATGGCATTCTGAAAAATTAGCTTATTTTGATTTAAGCTGAATTATTTTACCTAACTTCAATCTCTCTGTTTTCTAATCAGTTTACTGTGAATTGCTCTGATTTAATTCAATATTCAGCTGTTTGATAGATGAAAACATCCTTAAGTATTTTTCTTCTACTATAGTGTATATTTTGTCATTCTTCTATGACTATTTCCATTAACTTAATGATATATTAACAGTGTAATGAATATTAAAACATCATCAGTGACAACAATCACTACAGAATACCACAATTCTCCTGTTTCCTCTTGGTTTATGTGCCAAAAGAATTTCAGAATCACTAACTCGTTTCAGTTTACCATTTTGTCTAGCAAAATGTTTATTACAACATGCTCTAGGGATTAGCATTCAACAGGTGGACCACCTACCCTGTGTACATGGTGATGGAGATTCCTCTCCTTGATTAGATAAGGAGCTTTTTCTGAGTTCTCACATAGCAGGACTGGGAGACCTCTCTGTTATTTTATAGAAGAAATTTACTATCAGATAGAGGGGAGGTACTGAAAGCTTTAATAAATAGTTTTTTCCAGAAATCTATAGTAAATGCAAGGGAGCAGCACTGCTGAAAAGCAGCAATATGCCTGGAATGTTCTGTTTCGCCACATCTTGGCTGTTTGTCAAATGTAAAATGTTTCTCTCTGCACATGAGGATTGTGTAAATAATATACACTTGAATGTATTGAATAAAGTGTCAGGATTACTAAGCAATGTTTTCTTGATTCCCCATGCGTTGTGTTCCCATAATGTGGTTCTGCATTTGACTCTTGGATTGACTGATACTGCCTTCCTGCCTTCAAGAATTCACCAAGCATCATTTTAAAGTGTTCTCCTGCTTTTCCTCTTCAAATGTTAGGATGCCTCTTGACCAGATGCATCAGGCTATACATTTATCTGGGAACATTTCTCCCTGTTGTTGTTACTAAGTGCTAACTGTACCTTGAAAATTAACCACTGCCTTACAGAAAATCAGTGGATTGCTTTACCAAAACGGACACAAACATTACTGTTTGATAAAAGCACCTTTTCTAAATCAATTTTTGTATGATTATGAAATCTATCACTTCTCTTATTCTACTGTGATCTTTTTATCGTTGTTTTTATTGAACTTAGACTATATTCTCATTTCCTTTGACTCCCACCTCCGTATTATTTTGCTTTGCTTTTTTGCCTTGCATGTTTCAACTGCTTTCCTGATTGCTATCTATCTCACATATATTTCTTTAAATTTCCACCTTCTACCATTTACTGCTTTTATTTTAATTATTTTAGTAAATCATTTTTCTGTATTTCAAAAAAACTATAAAAATCCCACCCCTGTGAGAAGAGGCAATTTAACAAGTTGCTGTGAGCAGACCATAGAATTGTTACTAAGGGAAATAGAATACTCAAGGTGAGAACAGACAGCCAAATATCATTATTTAGCAACAGTGCAGAATTAGACTGGATGGAACAACAAAGAATTTCTAACTTCACAGCCCTACCTTTTCAGTACAAAATGCCCTCAATTAACTTTTTCATGAACAACTGTTCTTTCCATCTGCTTAAAGAAGGCTATGACAAGGAGGAGTTCTGCTGAAAAAAAAACGTAACAGTGTTTTGAAAGAAGAGCATGACTGAGTCATTAAGGAATAACATTAGGTGTTGGCTTTGACTGAATTTGAACAATGGCTGTAAAGTTAATCTGGGTGATTATCATTAGTAGTCATCATAAGATATATTATGGTATCTTCTAGAAAGAATACCCAAATATTTCGGTTGAATATGCTGCCTGCACACTGGAGCAATATGCAACTAAGAGGTTTTGCCCTTGAAAGGTTATGATTTCCAAGCATTTAGGACACAACAGATAGAGAAAACAGCCAGGGTAAGCACAGAAGCATCAGTAGTGACCAGATGCAGAACTGAGCAGAGAAACAGGTGAAAAAGTCAGACAGAAGTTGTTTGCTTAATCAGTAACACGAGAAGTAAAGATGTAAAGGGCAGATTCATCACAGTTAATGGGAAGAATACATTTTCCCAGTGCAGAAATAAAGCATAGGTCATGTATGGATGCTTCCGAGGCAAAAATGGGTACAAGGCTTCTGAAAATTTAACTCGGAGGGACTCTGAGGGAGGGACTCTGAGGGATAGTCAGTCCACAAACAAGCAGACTCAGTGCTTTGATGTTTAACACAAAAAAAATAACCCATTTTCCTCTATTTCCCTAACTAAAAAATAAGGAAAACAGCAGTGGGATGTTTGGAGTATCAACGCATGTTTGTAAATAAAGACAACTATATAAAATATTAAATACAAGATACTTCCTAAGAGTGATGATTAAAGCATAATAACATAATATTTTCTTTCTTTGTCATTGTCCATTTCTACTTCTGATGTATACAGAAAGATATAATGTCAATTAGGTCTATATACAGCACCATGCTGCCAAGCAAAAACTGGTATATAATAAGCAGCTCTGAATGACATTGTCAGGATAAATTTTTAATTATCTAGTTCATCAGACTGTGAGAACCAAACCAGCTTTTTGAGCCTAATGCATCTTTGAAAAATGCTTTATTGAATAATTTCACTATCTCCATAATCACTAGGAGAACATTTTTTCTGCCTTCTTGTCCCCTTGGCTCATAGTGTCATTATTTATCTGTTTGTTAGCTTCCTAAGATAACTTTTATGTTTTATCCTTCATGAGCTAAAAACTTAACATGCTGTGTCATTGCTAACTATTTAAGGTCACATCCTCTTTGCTTTTAACTCCTATCATTCTGCTACGTGATACTGAAAGTCAACCAGCTTTAGGCACAGAGCCTACACAGATGGCAACAACACGAAGAGGCAGCACAGCTTGTGAAGACCACTGCTTCCTCTAGTAACAACATGCTCATACACTCTACACACATGGAGACACTGATGTATAGGGTGTGTACATGAGAACACACTGACACCACATGGATAAACACCTGCAGGAACGATATATCAGCGAGTTTCCCTGTGAAGTTGGTTTGGAAAGATATGTTCTGCCTACCCTGACACCTCTGAACAGTCCCACTGTAATATACTGTTGTACTACAGTGGGATTGTACCGACTGGTGACTTACCATGATAGGCTTTCTGCAGAACAGAAAAGTAACATTTGGAGTTCATTCAAATCTTGTGTGGCTTAGGGGTGGAACACGGTAAAGAAAAAAGGCAAGATTTTGCCTATTGAAAACATGTCCACTACGAAAAGCATGACCATTTATTTGGTCAGGCTTGGGGAAAAAAAGAAACAGTCCATGTAGATAATTTAAAACCAGTAAGTGACAAAGTATTAACCCAGGAACATCAAACCTTTACTCTGTTTGCCTGTTCAATTAGAAGTTAATGTTTGGTTTGGGGTTTTGGTGTTTCTTTTCAAGGTAGTTTGAAACAAAGTATACTTCATAATGATTTAATGTTTCCATCAATTCTTTGTTGTGTTTCCTGTAAGTATGGGCTGAAACACATTTCATACTTATTTTTACTATTTTGTATTAGCTAAAAGAGGAAAGAGTAGGTTTCTTGTAGAGGCAGAGAACCCACATCATAGTAATTTTCTTGCCTTGTTCCCTGATTCTATTAGAAGGTCCCCTAATTATTAAAGCCCCAAAGCACCTGCACATAATACAAAAAGTCTGGCTGAAACCCAGAGACTGTTCATCCTTTTCAAAAACCTAGTGAAAAACATATGGCATTCGTCTGAAAAATCAAAGCAGACTCTTCATTTAAATTACAAGGAGCAATATGCATCCAAAACAGCTGAATGCTGCAAGGAAGGTCCACAGTTTACTTAGAACCTATCAATGTTTGATATTAAAAATGAAATAATTCTTAGGCTTTGAACTTGAATGTCAAAGTCTATGATACAACAAAATTTTGTGAGAAGGTAACTAGACTTCCGGCTATTTGGGTTTAGAGCAGTAAATGTACCAGGATCTCAGTCAGGGAGATAAGGAGAGCTGCTTTAATAAATCACTGCCAAACAGCAGCCAATCACCCTGGATCTCTCCCTTGTATCCTGAAGCTCTCTCATCTCACATAAATGTTATCTTGAGTTAAAGCCAGAAAAGAACAAAAAAGCAGGGCTACTGCTTGGCTGAAACTGCACACACACAAAAGAACAAGCCCAAAACAAAACAAATGAAGAAAAGAAAGAAAAAAAGTCCTCTATCGGCTAAAAAGCTTCAGGAAGACATAGCAGCAATATGGCACCTTTCATTTAGTCCTCAAATTACTCCAGTTAGACTCCCAAGATTCAGAGGAAGGTCACTAACATAAAGATGGAGATGGCCCCAGACAGCTTCATTATATAGAGGAAAAAAAAACCAAACCAAAACCCCCTCATTACAAAGAAATTCTTTCCCCACTTTCTACATGAATAGATGATGGCAACACTTCAGTTGGAGAGCAGACTAGCAAGTAGGAGATGAAATAAAAATATAGATGTAGACAGAAAAAACATTTGAAGTCTGTAGTAACAAAGTTGCTGCCAGCTTGGGAAACTTTGCTCCCCTCTCACGCTCCAGCCTTCTTGGCTATCTCGTTTGTTACCACCCACTTTGCAAAGCTAAAGTAATTTCTTTTCATGTTCCGCATCAGCAGCATTTATCAGGATGTCAAAGGCTTATTTCCACGTTGAATACTGACAACAGCCTTTTGCTACTTTTTCTTGTTTGTGACTGTGGTTTCTCTCTCTCAGAGTCCAGCCAGTGCTCATTACACAACTCTGCAAGAATGCACCCAATTTTGCCGAGATCAGTTGAAGAGGTTGCAAGATAAGGTCCTTTCCAACCCTAACTATTCTGTGATTCTATGATTCTGTCAGTGGAAAAAAGACAGAGCTATTGAAAGTGGTACACTGGACAAACATATGAGCCCATGCAAGCAAACCTGAAAAGGAATGGTAATCATCTTCATAAATACAACTGGACAGAAAAGGTGGGTTCTTGGTTTTAGCAAAGCAACAGAAAAGGAGGGACAAAATGGTGAAATTTCAAAAAGGAACCATCAGTGAGTGATAATCTTACCATCAAAAATGCAGGGGTGGTAAATTTGAAAGAGGCTATCACTATGGGAAAGTCTTACAACTAGTTACTGAGTGACTAATAGAATCAAATATCTATCAACAAGGAGAATCAGATTTTATTTTGAATTATAGTCTACCCTAGAAATGTAGAACTACAGGAAAGAGCTTGAAATTCTCTTCTTTGATAAAATAAACAAACAAAACCATCAGATGCTTAATATAAGAATGAAAGTAGCTGGAAAATATGGAGAAAAGAACCTTCCAAACCCGAACCCAAAGAACTTGGCTCTTAGAGTCCAGGAAAGCTGGTCAAACCTAAAAGACACCCCAGGAGGTATAATGGAATTCAATACTGCTTCAAAAGAAAAATGCAAGGAGAAAGAAGTGACCAATGTGATTCCAAAGTTTGAAGGTTAAAAAAGTCATTTCTTGTAAAAGGAAAATGGGGAGCAAACCAATTAATAACATGGTTTCAGCCAAGTCTTGCAGGCAAGAGATAACGCCTGAGAAGAAGCATTGTGAAGTAAACCTATCCAAATGGGAATAGAGAAAGCTTTTATAAAAATATCAGAGGAGAAAACTAGCATTAGGATGAGAAACCCATTAAGGAAGGGGGTCTGACTTTAAGCTAGTGGTGACTCAGAAATAACTGAGGTAGTGGCTTTTTAAAAGAAAAATCCATCTTCAATAAGAAAAAAAATTAAAATTCTGGCAAAAGTTTGGCTTTAAAAGCTCTTGCTTTACCAGTGATGATTTTTTAAAAAAGATTTCTAAGATTTTACTTAAAATTTACATAAAAATATCTGATGGAACAGCTTCATAAAGAAACACCAACATAATACTAGCTTTCAGAAAATACATGAATATATGTTCTTGTTCAACAAATGAGTTTTGTCTCTGCCTGAAATAAGTCATTTAACAACACAAAAATGAAAATATACTGGGAAACAAAAAACCCTTGCACTTGTTTAACTAATGGAAAATTAGAAGAACTTGAACATTAAAGTGAAATGGTGTATAAAGTTAAAGACTACAACTTGCTACACACCACATATTCAATAATTTATTTTTTTATAAAAAACAGTTGCTGCCATGCATTCTTGTAGAGCCTCTGATATTATATTCGTGAGATTTTACCTTGATTAGAATATGAAGCCGGCTGGTTCTTAGGCCTTGCACAAAGTCCTGATGGCTCTGACAAACAAACTTTATTACAAACTGGCAGCTAGATATGTATCAGAGAACTTTAAAACTGCAGCACGAAGGAAAACTATCAGCACTTTTTCACCACTATAGCATATTACGCTAAATACCATGCTGATAAATATCTTTCCATTCCTGGCACAGTACAGCACTGATTTATCTAAATTTAATACAGTTTTCCTTCTTTTTATCTCATTTATCTGGTGAAAGTTATAAATTCAGCTACTGCAGGTTAAATTCCCTGGTCCATCCCGATTGCACCCAGGACGCATTGATGCCTCCAGGCCATGTCTGGACTGCCAAGATCTGGGGATGAACGGAAATTAATGGAATGCTTCTTATAATTAAGAGCAGCTCAAAGGATTCTTGAGTGACCATTTGGCTGCACGAATCAGCTGGCAAGAGCTGATGCACAACGTTCTGGGATCCACACCACCTCTGCTGAACTCTTAGGTCCCTCTGAGCTGCCAGCAGCATTGCAGGGACATTTAGGTCTCTCTCTGCACCTGGCCAACATCCTCTGCAGAAAAGGGCTGATCATATTCCTCTTAAAGAAGTCATAGCATGCATGCCAAAATCAGACACAACAGAAATAATTGCATTTTTTTTTTCAGTCAACAGCCTATAAAGTAGTTTCGGCATATACCAGTTGAGTTGTATGAGGATGTTGCACTGTCTTATTTTGTCAGCATATTAACCAGAGCCTAAAACCAGCCACACAGGCATGCACACTGTACTTGTCATGATACCTATACTCTTCAGAGTAGCAGTCTCCTCAGTATCCTTTTGAGATATTTTACACAGAGTTTCAGCTGTCTCTTTGGAAGAACTTCAGGTGTTAGGAGATGTATGATAATTCTCCTTTGGGATATAATTAGTAACATGGTTCTACATGATGAAATCCCTTTTCTGCTGTATCTCTGGAAGCTTCCTGCTCTGGGTTCATCCCAGTCAAAGGGTCACTTTTTGACTGTCCTTTTAACATATCCTCCTTTTGAAGAACTGCTTAAGAAAATACTAAATCATTTTAAGTACTCTCTGGCCAACAGTAAAGAAAATTTAGACTGTGCTAACAATCCTTTCTGGGAAGCTTTTAATGGCAAATACAGTATCACATGTAGGGAATGTACTGGAGATCCACAAGAAAGCAGGCATCGCGGGGGGGTGGGGGGGTGGGGGACGACAGTGTAGGAGCTCTTCCATCTGTTTCCCTAGGGCCAAGTATTAAAATGCATATAAAAAACATCAGGCTGAATAAATATATTACGGACCAACAATACTCTCATGAGACTGTTCTAGCAAAAATACATACACATCTTCTAAGATCATAGTGGTTCAGCATACTGGTGTTTATTGTCCTATGAGGAATAGAAAAAGACTGGGAAGCAGAGTAAGATTCATGTCTGAGCTTCTGTAAAGAGCAAAGGCTTTCTCTGACATGTACATTAATCCACAAATTTCTCCTGAGGGAATTCTCCAGGGTCAAAAGAAAAGAGAAAGTAATTTGCTACATCTACAAATTAAGAATCCAGCTCTTTAACCTAATCACACACCTGACAACACGTTAGACATAAGTTCTGCATTGTGGCACACTTTTGCAAACAATATTTTGGAAAAAACTTCGAAGATAAAATAGACAATTAACTGCAGAAGATTCAGTTGTTTTAAGATCACTCAGGTGTAGTTCTGTTTGCCTAAAAGATGAAGAGTAAACGTGAGACTCTAACACTGTTCTCTTAAAATCTGGTTTTATTTACAATTATGTGACCTTCATAGTGCAAGCCATCCTAAAATTATCCGATTGCTTACAGTCCTGACTTTTTAATCAAAAGGTCCTTATTTATTTTTCCTAAATTTTCTGGTTTTTCCCTCTTTAGGCTGTATTTATTTCCTGATAGCTGGGCTCAGGTTTTAGAATATAAATCCTATAAACCCAGGTGTGAGATACTTAAGGTGGGTTCACTCTTCCTAGGATGTATATTGGGCTTGTATCCCAACTTCTCACTGCAAAATGCAACTGAGATACCAGGAACAAAACATAAAACTGCTATCCAAAAAAGACAAGGTGGTTTCCCAGAAACTGGTAGCATAAACAGCAGAATAAGAAGAAATTAACTTGGAGTCTTGATTAGTTCCCTCTCAAATACATGCATTATTTCACGTAAAAATAACAACATTGTATTCTCTGCTGTATTATATGAATGACTCTTAGCATGGCATTGATAATTAATCCTAATTTTTAAGACACTGGTCTAAAACATCACAGCTTCCACAGAGAGTGTCCTGGGTTCAGCTACAGCAGTCATTTTTCTCCTTCTTAGTAGCTGGTGCAGTGCTGTGTTTTTGACTTTCAGCCTGGGAACAATGCTGATAACACCGACGTTTTTAGTTGTTGCTCAGTAATGTTTACTCCGACCAAGGACTTTCTCAGTCTCATGCTCTGCCAGGGAGGAGGGGAAATCAGGAGGAAGCAGAGGCAGGACACCTGACCCAAACTGGCCAAAGGGCTATTCCATACCACAGCACGTCATGCCCAGTATAGAAACCGGGGGGAGTTACCCGGAAGGCCCAGATCGCTGCTCGGGTCGGGCTGGGTATCGGTCGGCGGGTGGTGAGCGGTTGTGTCCTCTCCCCTTGTTATTCTTCTTATCATTATTATTGGTAGCAGTAGTGGTTTGTATTATACCTTAGTTACTGGAGAGCTGTTATCTCAACCCGTGGGAATTACATTCCTCCGATTCTCTTTCCCATCCCTCCAGGAGTGCGGGGAGGAAGAAATGGGGTAGGGAGCGAGCAAGCGGCTGCGTGGTTCCGAGTTACCGGCTGGGCTTGAACCACGACAGAGTTAAAAAGGTGACTTCATATCCTGTGTGTATTTTCGTTGAGCATGGGACTGATGGAAGGCAGCTTTGGTTGTCCATGTACTATAGGGCAGCCACTAGATTGTTTTATACCATACCTAAGAAAGTTTACAGGGGCTTTTTTAAAGGTTTAACTGAATATCTGGATGTATGTCATTATGATTTTTCCTCTAGGGGAACCTACTATGTGGGTGGTGGGGAGGGAACAGGGCAGGAGTTGGAAAAGCAGGAGACACACTTCAAAGCCAGCTTTATTAGGAGAATTCACTTTCTAGACGGATTACTCACAAAAAAACCCCAAACCCTGAGCTCCCTTTAATTAGAGTATATTTATAAGAAGCTGCAGCTGATGATCAATTCCTAATGCTTTTTAGAATACACCATCAAGACAGAAACTTCTTTCAAAACCTGTAATCTACTGAAAAATGAAAAATAAACTATTTTTTATATTTTTCTTTAATTATAAAAAGTTGAAGCTTTGATAGAGATTTCACATCCTAATAATTACCTACGGCAAGGCACCTGTGCACCCAGAAATGCACTGCTATCTCCTTGAAAGAGAAGCTCAAAGACCTTAATCCTTTGTCAATTCAATAGTTAGTGAAATGAACTCAGTATTCGGGTTTTACTACTACTTTTGTAGAGAAAGAGCAACAGCTAATGTTTTCAGAGTGGGGCCTTATGGAGAAGATGCTAACAGATTTAAGACAACAAATATCACATCATTCAGTTTCCCCTTGTATCAGGGCCATGGCTAGTGAAAGAAATAGAGCTCCTGGCAAAGAAATTGTTACAGCTCCCTGAGTAAGCACTAGTGAAACCTACTACAGACTGAGGACCAACACTGCGTGTAGCATTGATGACCAGCTGCTTTCAGGATTTATTGCCTTTGTGCTGAGTTGCATCAAAGAGCTGCAGCAGGTCCAAGTATATGGCAAACTATCACCAAAGTAGCAATCCAAAATTAAGAAACTATCATAAAGTTTCTGTGATGTACGCTGTTCTTACTGTGCACATTGGAAATCCACAGAAATTGGTTCAGAGTTCTTAAGGCTTACTTACCACTACTCAACAATTCAGTGGCAATGCTGCAGTAACATTCATACACACAAGCCCAGTCTTCTTAAAATTTCCCACATTGCCAATCCAACAGAATCATTCCAATAGAAAATACAACAGGTAATTTTATGGAAAATAGCTGTCTAGGGAAAGCTATTGACAATGTATTTAGGATATGAGCTTGCACAATTTATCTGGAAGGCTCTAAATTATCCTTGTCGACATACCTTATTTGTCATACACAAAAAAATTTTTTCCTACATGCTTTTCCATTGAGTTTATCCACTTTATAGTCATTAATTTCTCAGGAGTATTGCTGGTATCATTAATTTAAATGATTAAGGAGAGGGAAAGAAAGATGTACAAAAGAGGGGATCATAAATTCTTTCTATCCTGAACAAAGGGAAAATACTTGTAAAAGTAGAGCCAATTCAATTATTTTTTCAGTATAAGATTTGGGTCATATGGGGCACACTGAGGCAATTCTTTTCATGGGGGGGGTGTGGGGGGAGAAAGATTCTAACTCTAAAAGGAAAAAGAAATAAGTCTTTAACCTTAAAGAAACATGTTGATTTCTCTTTCAAAACCTTTGCTGTACAGATACTGGTTTTCCTAAAATGAAGCCTTCCTAAAATCCATTGGAAGGTAACTCCTTCCACTAAGGGACTATCCCTGGATGACAGTATGTCATGTCATGCTTTGGCTGACTTAACTAAATAGAGGCTTGTCACTTCACTGCATTGCTCCACTAGAATTTATTTTATTTAAATGAAAAAAAACCCCACCCCAATATACCCCCCCCCAAAAAGAACAAAGCACTAAACAAAAAAAACACCACTCCCCCAAATAAAACCTAAACCAAAAAATTCCCAACAGCCATGGTTTCTTTTAAATTGAATTCTTCAAAACAGACATGGTTCATCTTAACATAAACCAAAATTTAGCTGTTTAGCCATGTTCCTGTTACAGTCAATAGAAAGAGATGAGAGCCTCCAGGTGGTACTTCATGAGTCATGGAGATTATATACCTTTATTGATCCTCTCAGAGAGCGTTGCATGTCCTCCAGAAACCCCAGACAGTCCATTCATTAAATTTTGTCTACTTTGGTATTTGAATATGGCAATAAATATCTTATAGAACGATCTAGATTTGATTTAAAACAAAATAAAAATTAAGATAACTACAGCCTATCTTTCTTCCTCATGTCTTGTTCCTAAGTTCACAATCTCGCTACTAACACTGTGTGATCATTTCTAGTTTGAATCAGCAAATTTTCAGATTTTAAGCACTGGCTATCAATATGAAACTTTTCACTGATGAACAGTCAGAAGATATGTAATACACAACATAACATTTTCTGTCTCTGTTGTTTCTTTTCCAGAAACTGGTTCATTTGAAATATCTTAATTTCACTTTTAAGTTAGTATACTGAGTATCTGATAAAAAGTCATTGGATATTATAACATAAAAGACTGGCTTATATCAATAAGGTTTGTTTCTAGCTAAAACACTGAGGAATGACAAACACTTGTTCTGTCAATTATTCTTGACAATGACACCAAGCTGTGTGGCTCGGTTGATACACCGGAGGGAAGGGATGTCATCCAGAGGGACCTTGACATGCTTGAGAGGTGGGCCAATGCCAACCTTTTGAAGTTCAGCCAAGCCAAGTGCAAGGTCCTACACCTGGGTTGGGGCAATCCCAGGTACAGCTACAGGTTGGGCGGAGAAGAGATTCAGAGCAGCCCTGCAGAGATGTACTTGGGGGTGTTGGCTGATGACAAACTTAACATGAGCTGGCTTCAGTGTGTGCTCGCAGCTGAGAAACCAACCATATCTTGGGCTGGACCAAAAAAGTGTTACCAGCAGGTCAAAGGAGGTGATCCTGCCCCTCTACTCTGCTCTCGTGAGACCCCACTTGGAGTATTGTGTACAGTTCTGGTGTCCTCAGCATAAGAAGGACATGGAGCTGTTGGAGCAAGTCCAGAGGAGGGCCAGGAGGATGATAAGAGGGCTGGAGCACCTCCCTTATGAAGGCAGGCTGAGAAAGTTGGGGTTGTTCAGCCTGGAGAAGAGAAGGCTGCGTGGAGACCTCATAGCATCCTCATAGTGGAGACCTCATAGTATCTGAAGGAGGCCTACAAGGGTGCTGGCGAGGGACTCTTCATCAGGGACTGTAGTGATAGGACAAGGGGTAATGGGTTTAAACAGGGGAAGTTCAGGTTAGATATAAGGAAGAAATTCTTTACAGTGAGGGTGGTGAGGCACTGGAATAGGTTGCCCAAGGAAGTTGTGAATGCTCTAACCCTGGCAGTGTTCAAGGCCAGGTTGGACAGAGCCTTGGTTGACATGGTCTAGTGTGAGGTGTCCCTGCCCATGGCAGGGGGGTTGGAACTAGATGGTCTTAAGGTCCTTTCCAACCCAAACCATTCTATGATTCTGATTCTATGACTATTGTACTTCCCAGGACAATTTAATTATGTCTAACATTACACATGTTTTTAAACTGCAGTAAAGCAATTTTTGCTTCCATAAATTTATCTAATTAAGCAGTTAATAGGGTTAGCAGCCATTTTACATTCTAGTCTGGAATATGAAACAGATCTAGAGCATAATGCATCCGAAAGGAGTATAAAAGAAAGTTCAGTACATTGGAAATTAAAGCTGGTATATACAGGTAGCAGATTAAAAGCTTATTTGTTCAAGTAAAATGTAATTAGAAAAAGCAATTTTTAAAATTTCATTCAAATACTGTATTTTAGATTATTCAATCCACTAAGCAGGTTTGAATTATAACTATACTCCATGCTTTTTATAAAAAACAACTTCTATAAAATGCATGGGAGATTTCACTCTTTAGGTTTACACATCTGATCCTGCTTAAATTGTTATGACAATCTTTTGTTTACAAAGGAAATCTTTGAAGACTTAATATTTTAACAATTAGATACAGATGAGATTAGTGCTGTAACTTCAAAAGAAAACAAACTCCAAGCACATTGCTGCAGCAAGCACTTCCCTGTGCAGAGATGAGGTTGTCACAAGGGGTTCAGGAGGGGCAGGAAGCCTCCACAACAGCACTCAGAGAACAGATTAGAGGGAGGATCATCTTTTCCTCTCTGCATCAAAAGAAGACTCCCACGTGACAGAGTTAAGATTTATATGTAAAATGTTGATACAAGGAAATGGAGGAATTTTTTGTCAAAGAGGAAGGTTAACACATGTTGCATTCCACAGCCAGCTTCCTGCAGCGAAGGGTATTCTCTGCACTGGCTGGTAGTTTTTCTGCCATACTGTATCCTTCCCAGATTTTCCTTCCTGATCTCTCCTTTTGAACACTGCCTCTAGCCAGCCAACAGGGTTGAAAGTCCATTTGTTTTTCCATCAAATAAAAGTCTCCTATGCTTTTTAACCTGCACAGCTTTAGGAACATCCTTCTCTTAAATTTATCTAATCACAGAAAACCCATGACCAGCTTCTGGCTGTATTCTGGCTATCTCTGTTATCCACTAGTGATGAAGTTACCTTGCAGTGCAATTGCCAGTCTAAAATGTATTGAATATCACTGTTGTTCTGCAGCCCCATGACAGAAGGCAGTACTGTTTTGCTCTAAGAGCAGCACATTGTAAGGGAAAGGGTCAAAACTTTGCAATTTTCCTCTTTCGCACCGTAAGCAGGCTTACAGCTCAAGCAGCAAACGTGCACTTGCACCCTTAAGATGTAAAGCTTAATTTAAATTTGCCCTTCCTTTCACCTATCTGTTTTGTCTACCTGCCAGCGAGGAGGAAGAGCAGGTGGACAAAACAGCAGCAAGAAGCTGTCAGAACAGATCATTTTACCTCTTTCTCATTACCTCTTTTGGGTACAAAAAAGTGCACCATAGTGTGGCTCTCCATTTTTTTTCCTATTTCTTTTCACTTTAGTGAACTGCTGAAGCTGCCAAATCCAAATGCTCTTTAAAATGAACTTATATTGTAATTATATATACTTATATTAAATTCAAGGTGAAGGATTTTTATAGTGTTACAGATTAATTACTTTCTATGAAAGTGTTAATTGGAACATTCTTATAATTCATATGTTTTGTTTGCCAAGCACGCATGTATACACGTACCACAAACTAACTCAATCTGGTAAGTAGCTATTATAAAAACAGTTCTTTAATAAGTGACTTAAATAAGAAACAAGAATATTTTACTACACAAGGACATAGGTCTCTCTGAGGCAGTTTAGAACAGAAGACAACTTAGTGATCACAAGCTGCTGCATCTCCAACACTAAATTATTACAATCACAATTTTTCTATTAAGTTTCATGAAGCATAAAATGCCATGTTGGTTAATGTTGGAACTGTAATCTCAATTGCACCTATTTTATTGCAAATTTCAATATTTTTTTTTTTTTAAATAGCCACATAGAAGAATCAAATTACATTTTTTCCTCCAGCCATCAAACAGATCAAGATATTTTAAAGAACTTTTTATGTTTCCTGACTTCTTTAGTTTTATATTCAAGCCTGGGGTATTTTACATAATGATTTATAACTTGTTACCCATGCCTTGTTCTAACACAAAGGAGGCAGTCTTTGCTGATAACAGTGAAGTAAGGTAGTGGACCAAAATGCTGCTGCTGCTGAAACTGTAAACTCAGTCTTAGATAGCTGTTATTAAATACATTGGTACTCCCTTCAGAAGTAGATTACAAGCAAAATAAACCATCTGCATTTTTCCTGAAAGGAACTATCAGTAACATATAACATTAATATAACATATTATAAAGTCCAGACTCACTTCAAATTATTTGAAAGTATCTACACCAAACTTCAAGATAAGCAGAAATACAGAATACAAACAAATTGTGTGACATTAATACCTAGCTCCACACCATCTACTTTGAAGAAGTAGATTTGGGAGAATGTTGAATGTGTCAGCTGTAAACAGCCAGCCTTTGGTTTAATGACCCTATAGCAAACTATATGCTCAGCTCATTTAGCATTGCATGAGAATGTGATTTGCTTCCATTCCTTGCCAAAGTTTAACAACTTATTTTCATGAATTCCTTTTTCATATAAACTGAAATTAGTTGATATTTTTCCTCTCTCTACCACTTGACAAAAATTGAAAAAGAGAGAACTTCATCATTCATTTCACATAATCACTTGCAGCTCAGCCTTGTTTTAAAGTAAACATCTGCCATGCACTGTTCTTGCCTTTTCTGAATGCCATTTCCTTGTGTAAGCTGGGTGCAAAGAAATGTGTCTGCAGACATGGTGTTGCAGCATCATGACAGTTTAACGTACTAATGACAGCCTGCTAACAATGCAGTTTGTTTATGTCATTGATATTAATAAAGTATCTGAACCTAAAAACACACAGCTGTGAAATGTTTCCATGTTTTGGTTGGCGGTTCTATGGGCAATTTCTATAGAAATTTAAAGCAACCTCACAAAATTAGATCAAAGTCCAGTTGCTCTGCTTACTTTATATTGTCCAAATCCTGACTTTCGAAGCCATGACTAGAAATAAAGTCATGTTCAATCAAAAAATACCACTCTTTCTAAATTAATAATGCTGTACAAAATCACATTACTGAAAATTTTATTTCTCATTATAGTTTTGAAAACAAGGCATTCGTTCTCAAAGGACCCTGAATACTTAACAACATAATGAGCCAAAAAAACAGGAGTGCTCCCTTTGACACAATTATTCTGTTCTTCATGCACAGATACACACATATTTATGCTTTGGGTACTTAAATTTAGCATCCTTACTTTGCAGGAACAATAAAAACTGAGATACACATTGAAATAGATACTTCTAACTAGCAACTTGCTCGACAGCCTAGCAGATGCCAAGATGTGGAAAGATTTACACTAGAGATTACGAAAATGCAGAATCATTTGAGAATCATAAAAGTAAATGGTGGGAAATGTTAATAGCAACAGCTGTGAAAAGAAATTATGGAAGATTAAAAGCTTAGAAGAGAGCAACAACAGTAAAACCAGTTTAAAATCTGAATTGCTTTACAAGAGAGATTCTTTAATTATGGTTTCTGGAGATACTTGAGCAATAACTGCAAAAACAGTGAGGAATAGATATGTATATTATTTCAGTATCCTAAGAACCTACTAATACTGTAAAATCACAGCTAGTAAAATCATAGCAGATTACACAACTGTATGAACCATGCTGTCTTTAAGGTCTATAATGACTTTTTTGGTTGTGCACAGAATAGCAATCACAGGCATCCTTACTGGTGAAAGCAGGTGCCGCACAGTGCAGTATATTCGCAGCAAAACTCAGTTTTTTCCTTAGAAAGCCTTAGACAGCAAGCAGAAGGTATATCTATTTTGTGGTTTATTATTTACTATTTCATATCTGTGGGATAAATAGTTGTTTGACTGTCATAGACACTGGTACCCAAAGGTAGACACAGCTGAAATGTAGATGGCTGAATGTGTTTACACAGTGAATAGTTCGATACTGTGGCATACACATTTCCTTTAACTATCCATAGTAAATCCTGCTCTGCTACCAGAGCAATTCAGTGAATAGTCACAACATGGCAGAACAGTGATTACCCTAACACCAAACTGCAGAGACATGGCAGGAAGCATAGCATTACTGCAATGCTGAAATACACATTACACAGAAGCACCTAGATAGAAGGGCAAAACATAAAGTGTTCCTGTCCACTGTACAACATCCCAAAGGGTTAAATTCCAAACAGCATCAGCAGTTTAAATGCTCTGCCAAAACTTTACTATGTGAGACCAGGCACTGAATTCTATCAGGATTTTAAGTTACTGTCTGTGATGTCTCTCAGCCTTTTCTGATACTACCAACCCTATGATTCAGGGCCCCCAGTTCAATACCCCTTTGAACTCTGGAAAAGTTCCTATTCCAAAAGTACAGTATTACAACTCAAGGCTCAACTATTCAGACAAACACCAGAAGAAGACTTATAGTCATTCATCCAGGAAGTTAGTTAATAAACTACAGGCAAAATCTGGAATTATTTTATTATAATTATAATTAATAATGTATTATGGTGATTATGGTTTGGCTGAGAACAAACGGGCCAGCCCAAGCAAGTCTGAGATAACTGCCAAGTCTTCTGCACATGTGACAGATGGTGGAAACATTTTAAAGACTCCCTGTGCATAAGAACTCTGTGTAGGGGGGGCTCAGATTCAATGCAACAGCAAAGTAACTGAAGTGGGTCGTGATAAAAGCACACTAAGCAGCATAAGCTACCCTTAAAGCTTTGGGTTTCATCCAAAGAAAAGGTGAAGAAGAAAAAAAATAGTGCTTTCAAGGGAAGTGAGGCGTACATAGGTGCACAACTTATGTTGACTGTTGACTGATGAAAGTGAAGGAAACCGTGGCTTTTGATACAGTGCACTAAATTCAGCAGGTACAGGGGGTGGAAGCATAATGTTTGAACTCATTGGAGCTATACCCACTTCTAAAAGGGCTTGTTTAAACTTCCCTAACAATTTTTACAGAAAACACAAGGTGGTTTGGAAACATTGCAACTTACTTGTCAATAAACCTTACTCTTCCCAAGAACATAATTAATTTTTGTGCTTACGTCTAATCTCTTTTGGCTCATCTTACTTTGAAAAGGGTTTTGAACTCAAAGAATATTCCTCAAATACTCCCTCTGAGAGTCCCAGAAGGCCAATGCTAGAGTGTAGAGGAGGAAGACAGAACAAGAAATGAAAAGTAATATCATACCGCTGAGAACTCTCTCAGCCACATCCCAAGTTACACCCGTTGCAGAGAATCCATTTTCCTCTCTAATTAATTTCTTATGGTATCCGAAGCAAGGTAACTTGCAAGGAATAGGCATTTATAGACAAAAAAAGAGTCCAAAGTAGAAAAAAAATCAAAAGAAGAATGTTATAACCACTGACATCTGATGCTGCCAGCGTCCCTTCAGCATTTTGTTGAACCACTACAATTCTTTCCCCAGAACGAACAAACATGCTGTATTCCTTTCTACGCCACTGTGCTTTCCAGAGCAGTATGCAAGCAATATTAAGTCTTGGCTTATGCTGCATTCATAAATTTAAGTTTTTATGAAGTTTCCCTATGAGCAACTTAATATTTTTACTTGGATGAGCTCTCTCAGACTAAGTTTCCACATGGAGATCCTTCAATCCTTTGCTTTTTGGCAAGAAGTGGAGATGCAGGTTCTATCTGAGACAAGTTTAGAGTGGAATCAAACTGGGCATCTGGCTGTCTTTTAACACCAGTTCAATGCCCTTAATTTCAATGAATTTTTCCTGATTTATCCAGGAAGTAAGAACCAGTCTGAAAGCATGAATTTGCTAGAAATTGCATTACTCTTAGAGACATAATCAGCCCACCTATGTGAAGAATACTGAACTGCCAGCTCACTAAATGAAAAAAGTTTTAAAATCTAGGCAGAAGCTCTAATTTAGGTTGTCAGAGAAAACCCAGGTTCAGTTTGCATGAAGAACATGGGTTTGCTGTCAGCAAAAGTTGCTGGCTCTAGTGATGGACAGAATACTGAAACTTCTCTCCTGCCTGCTGATGTAAATCAGATATTTGCAGCATATAATTTATTTTCTGCATGCACAGAGATGCCAGCAGAGCTCTTTACAACAGGAAGGCCAGGCGAAATCATTGCAATTATGAAAAGGTTTAAACTAATGATACCGTAGTGAAAATGCGTATGTCCTTCACGTATCTACAGAGATGACAGAGAGGAGAATAATTCTCTTTCATGGAAGTTCATCATACCGGTGGCAAGGCACACCTTGAAGCCCTGACACAAACCCTGTCATTTTTTATTCAAAGTAGAAAAAATAATATCAAAAAAGCTACATAAGATAGAAATCTCAGGTACCTATGCTATTGTGAAGGACCAAAACCTATCCTGCCAAACAAAGCAAGAGTCTCAGCAACCTCTATTCCTTTTTCCACCTGATTTCATATTGAAAATGTGACACACTGAAGATCAATACAGACTTTTGTGTGTGTGTGTGTGTTTGACCTTATACAGTTTTCTTGTGACCCATTTGGCAAGCATGTGTTTTGCTATCATCAGAAATCATAACATATTTAATTTTTTTCACTTTCTAAACACCTCTTCGCTGTTTCAAGTAATAGCATACACTTACGGACAAAGAAACCCCATCTGTATCAACAAGGCATGATTAAGGCTGTAAAAATCAAGCATTGAAAGGTCAGGAAATGCCAAAATTGCCTGAACATCTACAGTATAAATCCCCCATGCTTGTACTTTATGATAAAATTCCAAATTACTTGATACCATATAGTATGTTCTGTGACACCCCATTTAAAGGGTCTGGTAGAGCACGAGAGTCCAGCTTTCATTTTTTGAGTAAGGGAAAGCATTCATTACAAAGTAAATCCTATTTCACAGTTGTAGGATTTAAGCTCAAAAATTACTCTGGGGCTTGCTCGTGGAGTTTGCTAATGTCAAGAGCAGCTTGCAAATGCACAATGAACATGGAATACAGATATTTTAGTTGTTGAGATCAAATAAATGTTTCCTTAATACACATTAATTTAATTTCTTTAAAAGCCTTGACTTCAGCATAAAATCGGTCAACTGTTCACTCAAGACCCAAAATAATCTCCTGACGAATTTGAAGTCACTGCTCCACAACCTGACAAGTGATAGAAACAGCAGAGTAGTTTTTAGCACAATATTTTTAGGCAGTCTGACAAAGTTGTATAAACAAACTGAAACAGATTTATGTACTAGGAAATGCTGGACAATCTCATTAATTGAGAACTGATGATAGCCTCCCTGTGTTTTCACATGCAAAACATGTATGTACCTGCACACTATATAGAACAAATTAACACATACATTACTAAATAACACTTCAAAGCAAAACAAACACAAAGTGTTTGAGTGGCGTCTAGACCTTGAGGAATACTAAGAAAAAATAAAAAAATTTGGACCTTTTTTTGTCAGGGAAAATGTGCGTGGTTTGAAACCTGGATGTGAATATTGAACAGTGGGAAGGGCTCTAATAACTTCACTCCCAGGTGAAGAAAAGTTACAGACAACACAAAAACATGGGTGCTATCTGCATTCTCTCTTTTTAACTACCTGATTCCCAGACTCTACGTTTTCTGCCCTCTCTTCCACTTTGATCTTAAGGTTCTTGTTCTCACATACAGAACTCCACAAAAGTCCCTCCTGCCCACATCTCATTTCTCATTTTCTCCTTCTGTTACTGCCTGAGTTCTCTCCAAATTATTTTCTTAAACGCCTACTATACAGCACGTCAATGCTTGTGTTCCAAAGAACCAAGCTGTATTCATCTGAATTGCTATCTAAAATAGCCTTTTTCTGCAAGGTCAACAAATGCTAATATACCAGCTAAAAGCAACCTTCTTTTTTAAGTAACTGGTTCCCTAGATGAAAATTGTCTTCTTTATGCTGATGCACCACATGCACTGTTTGACTAATGCAGACTATCCCTGACTTGTGCTACAGGTGTATTTTCACCAAAAAACTGTAAAAAGTAAGAATTATATCATATCTAGATTAATATGCTAGAACTTCTTCAACTAATTTGCTGGGTCTGTAAAACCAAAGCCACTCTGTGAACCTCTTCTCCATTCCTGATTAAACACATTTTTTTCTTAAAGGAAACTTGATTTTTAAAAGACGGCACTGAAATCAACCCCCTAAAACTGAAGACTGCCAAATTTCACAGCTGCTCCTTATCTCTATGATGGTCTGACCAAAACCTCAGAGCTGACAGCTCTAAATTCTGCAAAAGCTGGGTTATGAAGTTTAATTTCTCAGACATGGATACAAGCCACCAATATGAATCTACTTTAAGCTCAAGGAAAAGAAACATAAAACATTTGTCTAATAAGCAGAAGTATTAGTGGGAGTGTGTTTTTATACTCACACCCATATATACACGTAAGAGGAGGATAGTGGTGTTTCTTTTTTCACACTGCACAGATAATGGGATATAATCCTACTTCTCAATTCCCACTGATCCAAATGTATGTTCTGGCCCACATCATCAAGCACACACAAGCTCTCTGCTGCCTAGAGGCCATGTGTGTTCTCCCTATGCCCATCGACAAATCAACCTGTAAAAATCATGTCCTGCTTCAGACATTCAAAACTACAAGTAAGGTCTGGACTTCCTAGTATTTTCTTTTACATCTTCAACAATAAATTCTTCCCAGATCCCCTTTCCAGGTGAGAAATCTACTTTTTCCCCAGCCATTGTGGTATTTGGTGTATTGTATGCTCAGAAACTTAGCAGCCTCAGAAGCTTGCTTCCTCTTGGTGTTCTTTATGAACAAAATGGTGATATATTAGTACGCATGAAGAATGAAAAATATTTGTAAAGCTCAGATACTTTTTTACTTAGCAAAGCACTGTTACCTGTCTGCATCCACAGTCACATCATGAACCCCTCTCTGAATGACGTCTCGAGAGGCAGCTAGGTCTGGTATTCGGTTCAGACTTCTTGTATATAGGTTGAGTCCGCCATCTGTCATATACCTGAAAATAAATGTGTGGTCAGTCAGTGGGAAATGCAGCCATCTGGCAACCATGTTTCACTCTAAAGTTAATGGACTGGGGAATTCAAATATTTAAGGTATGGACTGTCCTATTAGATGGTAGGCTTATAATAAATGTTCTCAGTTTGTATGCCCAGTGCAGGGAGATCAGATATATGCCTGCTTTCTAGGATCATTTGCCTTTTCCTGTGATGGCTTAGAGGCAAACCTGTTTTACTAAAATATATTTATACTGAAGCCTTCGAGTACCTTCAAAAAAATGTAAGTACATTTTAAGTACTGCATTTTTGTCAGAGAATAGCATCAGGAGCTAAGAAAGAAGCATAACTCCAGTTAAAAAAGAGGAAGAAACAAAAAGGAAAAAACCCTCAGTAGCATCCATCTAAATGGGAAACAAACTGAGAACCCAAATCCATAGTCCCTGCTGGGATGCAATTATTCAGATATGAAAAAGACATCCACTGAAGCCCTTAGAATGACATTTAAGAATATGTTTCTATCTGTGTTCCTTTTGCTTGATTCCCACCACTTCACATTATAATGAATGACTAATGACTCAAACAGCGAGTGTAGTGCTGCTTACTCAGTAGAGAACCATTTAAAGTTTCTGAATTTCAAGCAGCAAAAATTTCTGGAATGCCTGTTTACAGTTTATCTCTATCTCTACCTATCTCTATCTTGGTGCTTATAACTGAGCAGTACCACAAGCCTGTCCTACACTCAAGACCTGTCCATTATTTTCTCAAAGGACCTTTCATTAAACTGTCTTCCCTCTTAGGCTGTTGGGGGTTTTTTTTTCACATTTCCCTGTTGTAGTTTGTGGTGACTTTAGTGTAGCAACCTAGTACAAAGTTTGCACAAATTTGTTTGTGAAGGACCATACACATGTACGGCAGTTAATATGTATAGAATCATAGAATCATAGAATGGTTTGGGTTGGAAAGGACCTTAAGATCATCTACTTCCAACCCCCCTGCCATGGGCAGGGACACCTTGCACTAAACCATGTCACCCAAGACTTCATCCAACCTGGCCTTGAACACTGCCAGGGATGGAGCATTCACAACTTCCTTGGGCAACCTATTCCAGTGTATAAAAGCATACATATACAGAAAAACAATTTGGTATATCTCAGTGAACCTACTCAAAGTGAAATTACAGGCTTACAGAAATAAGTACAGTCCCGGTGCTAAGATGATGGCTAAAATGATCTACCGGAGTTCACTCTCACTTCAAACAATCTGTAACACAAGTTCTCCTTGAACCATGAAATGGTGCTACTCAAACCCATTTTTCAGTGTGTCTGAGTACTCAAGCATTTAACTTTAATAACTCTACACAGACTCCCAGGCCTAAACCAAGGCACACACACACACCACTCCCTGCAGTTCTTTCTCGGAGCTGATTTAACTGAAATCAGCTGTCCCAGAGAGACCTCGGGGCTCCTACAGCTGCCTGGGAGAACCAGCCTCCACCCCCATGGTCTGGGGTGGGTGAACTGGTGCAGATTTCGAGAGCAAAGCTCAGGTAGCATAGTCCTGTGTGACAGCCACAGTTTGAAATGGCATCATGTCTTGACTGGCAATCTGGATGAGGAAACCTTGACTGCATTAAACCACGAAGGAATGTTTTTTTTATTTTTAACTAAACTCTAAGGCATTTTACGCACTGCTAAGATTTGGCCTGCAGTTCAACAAGGGATTTATGAAACCTTGGTATCTGGAGTCTGCAGAAGGTAACTTATTTGTTTTCAAAGGTAAATTAACAGTCATACTTACACACTAGATTTATCCTTTTATTAAAGACAAAATTTAGACTTTTTTGACAGATTATTTAGCTAGGGATGAATTATGCAGTAGGTTCCAAGGCTCTGGAATTTCATATTAAATTTAGCTGTGGTTTGAATGCAATCCAGACTATATGTATTTTTTCCTGTATAAGTAAGGCCTGAACAGAGAGACTTAATGAGTGCAACAGGCCTTTCTCGCACTAATTTCTAATTACTGCTACATTCTTAAAGTAATTAAACTGATAATGGAAGAGGCATAAAGAAGATAAGACTTTACATGCCTCAGTGACTCCTGAAATTTCTGAGCATATTAACTTGTTTTTAACATTTACCGCACCTAAAAATGTTAACTGAGTACACTGCAACTTACTATCTATTGAGTCATACTTATTACAGATGCAAGATGACTATATTCATCCTTTAATGTGATAAGCTAATTAATACAACTCATCAGGCATTGCAAAGGATTCCCTTATCTTTTTTAAAAATAACCCAACCCATGCATCTCTCAAAAGCAGCGTTTATATTACCTTCATGATAAAAGGTCTTCAGACACTTAAGTATTACATTTTCCATATGTCTTTTCTCCGGTCTAGCAGACATGAATATAGCATCCTGCTGACCAGCCACTGAGACTATGCTTTGTGGACAGCTTTGTCAGCAGTGCTCCATTCACAGATCACTGAGACAGTGCACCAGGGAGATATGGGAATATACTTTCTTTATAGTTATGCTTTTTCTGGAGATCTTGGAATGGTGCTTGAGGTGAGACACTTCTCTAGAGAGAGCTTTGATCACAGACTTTCATTTGCCCTTAGGAACACATCATATCCAATTTCATCAGCCACCATTCTCTAATCATAGCTATACTTCAAACTAAGAGATTAGACTGACAACAAGAATCTTAAATTTATACAGAGTGAAGCCGTGTGGTGTGACATGGCCATGTACTCTGTGGGACTTCTGTTCAACCCAATGTTACCTCAGCCACCAAGCAGCCTTGAGATGCCGATAACAGCAACGACCAGTAATTTAAGTATGAGTAAAACCATAAAATAGCTTTTTTTTTTTTCCCCTTAACAACAAAATAAATGCTGCTTTAGGATTTCTAACATACAAACAAATGAAGAGACTTACATTCCAAGACTAATAGTCTTCAAATAGCAATTTGAAGCACAGGGAATGCAGTTCCCCAAGGCCTATCAACTGATTCAACAAACACAAATGAAAATAATCGTCATTCTTCCTCCTGAGTATGCTGGGAGAGTGGCTGATCTATTATTTTATGAAAAGATATTCCTACAGCTCAGGTGATACGCATAGTTGAAAAATTGCTATAAAGGCCTCTCACGCAGACTACACTAGACAATATCTGAAGTGGAAACAGGGAAAGTCAGTGTTATCAGCATATCTACTATCTCAAATAAAACATGAAAATAACAAAAGATGACCCCTCCCAGGACAAGTAGTGCAAAATGATGGTTTACTGGGTAACTAAGAAATCCCAGTAAGTAATAAGAAGTACCTGTGCTTTTATCAAAGTTCACAGCAAAATCATCTTAATGTTAAAGGAGAAGAGCTGAGTTTGAAGGCAGCTAAAAACAACACTGGCAGCTTAGCACCTTACCTTTGTTCTGTTTGTATGGGGGTTTTTTATATGTATATTTTCCTAATACATAAACCATAGCACAACTTCCACTTGTGTGCTAGAATTTCTTAGAAAAGTCCTATTAAACCTGACAATCACGCATTAGTTCAAAGGGGGAAAAAGTGCTGCTTACCCACTATTGATGTCATCGGTTCTGAGGCTTTTCCCAAGAATGTCCCCATCACTCATGTAGCCACCCACATCAACTTCAGAGGACATGTCCAAATCACCACTTCCCTTCTCACTCATGTCAATCTGTGAGATATTTCCAAGGCGAGAAACAGCTGCCCGGCGCAGCGGGGTAGTGTACATAAATCGAGAAGGGTCTGTGTGTATGAAGCGACTCGTGCTGCTGCGAGGATAACCAGCGCCCAAGGACGGGGCATCTCCTGCCTGCAGCCGAGGACTGGCCTGCCCTAGCCTCCAAGTCATAGGGGTGGACCGGCTTGTCAAGCTTGGTATGCTTCTCCCATTCACCTCAGTTGTCACAGTGCTGTCAAATGTTGTCTCCAATGTGCTGCCAAACAAAATGGAGAAGTCAGTGAACTGTGCTTTCTCTGTTCCTGAGAAACAAGGAAAAGCAGTGGCTGAAATAATGTATATGCTTTTTAAAAAAAAGTTCTGTATGTGTTTCTTCATATACACACAAGTGTTTGTGTACGGCCCTCAGAACTGGGGCAGTTCTGTTTAGTATCTTTATCAATTACCTGGATGAGGGGATCAAGTGCACCCTCAGTAAGTTTGCAGATGACACCAAGTTGGGTGGGAGGGTAGGAAGGCTCTGCAGAGGGATCTGGGCAGGCTGGATCGGTGGCCTGAGGCCAGTTGTATGAGGGTCAACAAGGCTCAGTGCTGGATCCTGCACTTGGGTCACAACAATCTCATGCAATGCCACAGACCGGGGGAAGAGTGGCTAAAAAGCTGCTTGGTGGAAAAGGACCTGGAGGTGTTGGCTGATGGGTGAACATGAGCCAGCTTGTGCCAAGCAGCCAAGAAGGCCAAGAGCATCCTTGTATCAGAAACGTGTACAGCAGGAGTAGGGAAGTGCTTGTCCTCATGTACTTGGCACTGGTGAGGCTTCACCTCAAATACTGTGTTCATTTTTGGGGCTCTCACTACAATAAAGACATTGAGGTGCTGGAGCATGCCCAAAGAAAGACAATGAAGCTGGTGAAGGGTCTAGGAATGAGGAATGGCTGTGGGAATTGGGGTTGTTTAACCTGCAGAAAAGGAGACTCAGGGGAGACCATATTGCTCTTCACAGCTACCTGAAAGGAGGATGGAGAGAGGTGGGTATCAGTCTCTTCTCCCAGGTAGCAAGCAATAGGACAAGAGGAAATGACATTAAGTTGTGCCAGGGGCAGTTTAGAGTAGATATCAGGAAAAATTTCTTCCCCAAAAGGGTTGTTAAGCACTCAAACAGGCTGCCCGGGGAATTGGTTGAGCCACCATCCTTGGAGGTATTTTATAGACATGTGGCACTGAGGTACATGGTTTAGTGGTGGACTTGGCAGTGTTGGGTTATCGGTTGGACTTGATGATCTTAAGGGTCTTTTTCAACCTAAACAATTCTGATTCTATAATCTCTATTTATAAAATAACCTAAAATAAACTATATAGGCTTCTAAGAAGATATATACGAAACAATAACTATCTTTATGAATGATTGTATGACACTTTGACAGTAAAATATATTAATCACATTTAAGTTGTTGAGGCAGTCTAGCAAACAGTATGGTTAGTGCCATAATTAATTTTCCCTTGCAAGTCTCTAATTCATTCAGCAGCTGGTAATACTCTTCTACGGTCCAAGTTCTAGCAATCTATCAATCAACACAAAACCAGTATACCTGTGGCTTATCTGGGTCCCTCTAAGGCTGGACATAGTTTCTTCCAAATTCTGTCTCAGGTCTGCTATGTTCTTCACAGTTCTCATTCTTCTTGTTTCAGGGTCTTCCCCTGAGAGGAAAGAGCAAAACCAGCACAAATTTTAGCACACGTGAGTGTATAAGGTTGAATAAAGTGCACACATGAATACATAGCTGAGAATACACATGTATGATTGTAAATAGGTCTGTCCATTTAATCTTTTAAAGAATAAAACCTCATCCTTTCACTAATAAAACACACATAACACTTATAAATAGCATGTGGTATATAAAAAAAACCACCGAAGAGAGTCCTGATGAAGTGTCCCTGTTAGGGCCTAAATCTATTAATGAAACCCAGATTTATAGGTTTGGGATTTTTATCCTCTGTAATCAAGGCACAATGCAGGCCTAGACCACTCGATACATTACACAGCCCCTTTTTCCTCCTTGACATTTTACATGACTTGGTAGGGAAAAAAGCCACAGTAAATCTGTGTCTGGAAAAAACTGTGATTACTGTTACAACTCTTCAGTATGCACTTGACATCCAGGCTATTTCAAAGTACTCTTTAAGTCAGGCACTTAATAAAGCATCTTTCCTGAACTGTAATGGTTTCCTGAAGGGGGAGATTATTCTTTACATATATATATATATGTATGCAATATAGATGTATAATGTATAACATATTATATAAATATTTAAATATATGATATTAATATATTAAATTAAT